>NC_060119.1:448850941-449150941 GCF_021461395.2 Schistocerca americana | reverse complement strand
ACAACATTTCCTTGGACTTTCCATGTCACTGACATGGACGAACCTGTCATCGGGTTGGACTTTCTACACAATTACAAGCTTTCAGTGGACCTACAGCCTCCTAAACTCCAACACACATCTGGTTCTACCGTTCCATGTTCAAACAGATGCAGCACATCCTCGCTCTCCATGTCCTTGGCCATGCTTTCCACATGTGCATCTCTGCTCGAAGATATTATGGCTCACCTCTCTGATTTATCGGATGTCCGCAAGCAGATCGATGGACTATCCACTTATAACATGGACTTATGCTCCGGATTGCTACTGCCTCCGCTGGTTTGGCTCATGCACGGATTACCTTACGCTGCCTCTCTGCAGTGCTGCTCCTGTCAATGCGGCCTTCTTATCCTACAGTGTCTTTGCTCTGCCCTACTCCTGTGTCGAGCTGAACCTTTCCTGCTGCCGGTTCTGCACAGATGCAGTTGGACCTACAGGATGCACCCACCCCCACTTTGAGGGATCCTTTGCATTTTGTAGCTGTCACACCATGGCCGCCGTTGCTGTCTCCTGCTGAGTCCCCATCCACATTACTCCGGCCCAGCTCAGACATCCATGTGCTTTCTGTGGCCACCACACCACATGCTCAGCCATCACCTGCAGCCGATGCTTCATATACGCCATCCCGGCACTCCAAGGTCGGTCACCGGCTGCCGCTTGTGGCCCCCCCCTCTCGCCCCACCATGCATACCTCCCCTCACGGGTCCTGGGAACCAGCAACGGCACCTGCCACTGAATCTGCAACATGCATGTTATGTTATGTTACAAAGCTTGACATCTTAATGCTACGAAATTGTTGCAAGAGAAAGAGATTGTTCAGGATTTACTGGCTTTGGGTGAGCTCTGACCTTCTGACAGCAACTGGTCCTCCCCCATTCACCTGGTGCCTAAGAAAGACAGTTCGCTCCACATTTGCAGTGACTACAGGTCCCTTAATGCTAGAAGTATTATAGACAACTATCCAATTCCGCATATAAAGGATTTCAAGCAGTTACTGCACGGCTCAAAGTTTGAACGCATATCACCAAATTCCAATGCACATGCCAGACATTCCAAGAACAGCAATCATTATGCTTTTCAGCCTTTTTGAATACTGCTTCATGCCATATGGTTTAAAAAACGTTGCACGGACGTGGCAATGTTCCATTGATTCGATTTTCCTACCACTTCCTTTCAATTTTGCCTATTTGGATGACATGCTTATCTTTTTCTCGTCTGCAGAGGAACAAATTTCACCTCGATGCAGTTCGTGCAGCTCTTATGGCCAATGGCATGGTTATTAACGTTGAAAAATCGCAGATCTGTTCTACATCTGTTACTTTCCTTGGCCATACAGCTCGGCCGACAGCCTCCGCCCTACTGACTCACAAATCATAAACATATGCCTCGGGCTGCCTTCATCCAGTCAGCTCTAATTGACACCCTCTTCAGTAAAAATACAACTGGAAAGTGTAAACTGGACTGGACTAGGACCATGTTGGACACTTTTGACAATTTGAAATCGGCCATTGCGCAGGCTATCACTCTCACGTACCCGGACCCTGGGGCATGGATTTCTATCACTACTGATGCTAGCGATTCGGCAGTAGGTGCTGTCCTCCAAAAGCACACTGCAGACTCAATGCGGCCGCTGATTTCCTTCTGGAAAAAGCTTACGAGGAGTCAGTGTAAATGGTTGGCCTTCGACCGTGAGTTCCTTGCAGTTTATGAGGCAGTCAAATATTTCAGGAGCAACTTCAAAGGATTCACTTTCACCATATATTCTGATCAGAAACCTCTTGTTGATGCAAAAGATCTCCCACCGCGCCGCTTCTGGCACATGGACTTTATTTGCCAACATTCTTCGGATGCTTGTTCCACCTGCGGTGTGGAAAACGTAGTTGCTGACTACATCTCCTGCATTTCAATGATCTCCAACCTGTTGAACTTAGAGGAACTGGTACAGCTTCAGGCCAAAGACATAGACACTCAATGTCTGCTCTCGGACGACAGTTCTTCGTTCATCATCAAACCTATTGCCTTGTACGGGTCATCAATTCCTATCATCTGTGACGTTTCTACTGGTTTGCCCCACCCCTTGGTGCTTCCCCCCTTTGGCGCAGGATTTTTGACGGATTACATAATCTTGCTCACCCCGGAATGTGGGCAACAATATACCTGATAGCCGAACATTTCATCTGCCCAGGCGTGCGGCACAATTGTCACTCGTGGTCACGTGCTTGCATTCTTTGTCAATGGAGCAAAGTGAGCAGACATGCACAGCTGCCTTTAGGACAGTTTGACATCCCCAGAGGCCACCTGTGCCGTGTACACATTGATGTGGTTTGTCCTCTCCCACCTTCCGAGGGATACAAATACATCCTTTCCATGATCGACCGCATCACGCATTGGGTTGAGAAGTACCCATGGTAGACAGTAAAGCTGAGACAATCACTTGTGCATTCATATTGGCGTGCGTAGCTAGATTCAGTTGCCCCCTTTGACTTACCACGGACAAGGGCCACCAGTTTCAGTTGTTGATTTTCACTCACCTGTGTGAGTTGTGCAGGGTGGCGAAATTTCGCATGACTGCATACCATCCGCAGGCCAATGGACTAGTCAAGTGATGGCACAGAACATTAAAAGCTGAACTCATGTGCCACAGTGGGCTTTGGTCTGAGGCTCTGTCCTGGGTATTGTTGGAAATCTGCTCCGTGCACAAGGAGGACCTCAATGCTTCGTTGGCGGAGATCCTGAATGGTGAGCCGCTCGTCCTGCCTGCTGAATTCATTGAGGACACTTCTCCGATGGACCCTACTGGCCTGCCGGCCCTCGTTGAACAAGTGCATGCTCATGTGGCCCACCTTTGTCCACCTCTACCTCGCACACACACCATGCCACAGGTGTTCGGGTCATAAGGACTTGAATTCTTGCAATTTCGTCATGTTATGGGATGACTCCATTCACACAGCTCTGCAACCTCCATACTCTGACCTGCACCACGTATTATGCCACGAGGTCAATACATTCGTGATTCTGCTCAAAGGTCACCCGAGTACAGTTTCAGTACAATGTTTAAAGCCTGCGTGGTCCCTCCTGGAGCCACCTCTCTCCGCTCCCTGCTGACCTGCGTCCACCAATGCCTCACCTGCTGCCACCGCCATGCAGCCCCCATCGACTCGCCACCATCTGCGCAGCTGCCCACTGCGCAAGACCGTGCCGACAACACGCCCGAGCTTCACACTTCGCGCACTGGACGCCGCCTCCGCCCTCCACGCTGGCCCGAAAATTTTTTTGTGGACGTGTGCTAGCTGCACTCAGCTGTGCTCTGCTCTGCCAGGGGGGTGGGGGGCATCTCTGTGGTGTCTCTGACATGAAGCGACACTTCTTTGATTAGTATTTTTGGCTTTGCATCCTGTCTTTGTTTGCTCGTGCCTTGTTTGACATCCATTTGGTATTCACTATGTTCAGTGCTGACATAAATGTTCATTCTGACTCTAAAAGTGTGTTATTATGGTTCTACACCATGTATAACCCACATGTAGTATTTTATACTGTTCTGTACTTTGACAAGTCCAATATCATGAATGTGATAATATGGACACTAAATAAATAAATAAATAAATATATAAAAAATCTCTTATTTGGATATATGACTGGAACTTCTTGAAAGGAGCCCATGGGTCTGATCATTATCACATTCTGTTCACATTGATAATGAGCTCTCCTCCTTAGCTTCAGATAGCTGGTCCAGGCAAATAGAACTTTTGATATACTTGAGTGGAAGTAAAACAATTTATAGTGCCAAGCAGACTAATTCACAAGCTACAAAATTCACTTTACAGTGTTTGTGAAGCACACTCTATAGCTAATGTGTTGTGCGCATGTAATTAGGTATGTGCAACTGCAGTCAGGTAATCCTGCACATATCCAGATTGACTGTAGGTCACCTAGATGGGTTTCCATTGCTATAAATCATTTGTCTGTACATTCCTGTAGGTTTTGTAAGCAGTTTTAGACTCAGAAATATTGTAGCAATGTCCAATAGAGATCTTGTAATAACAGAGCGGTGCACATAGTATGGGCCTTTTTGGAACTGAGAACAGCATTCCTGAATCTCCTCATAAAAGAAAGTGGCACAACTGAAGGATACTTAAGATGAATGGATGGGCGCGGTCCATGCTTATAAAGTGGATATATCAAACAGCACATAATGCAGTGGTTTTGCCTTTTGTTTCTGCTGGAAAGACTTGATATGTTGAAACTTCTTTAATGTTTATTAATGATGTTTATAGTCTATGTTTTAATAATTTTCTATATATAACCTCCAAGAGCATCATTTCGAAGAGAGTAAACTCCCTAAACTTACCAGAATCTCACTTTCTGCATTACCTATTTCAACCTCTAGTGCCAGTACCAAAAGATGTTTTACTAGAATTGGAAACATTTTGATTGACAAGAAACATGGACACCATCTTCATTCCATGGATGGCCTGGTATATGTGAATACTCACCAAAATGAAAGTTGTCCCCATGATTTGGTCTCAACTATCTGTAAAAACTGATTACTTTTTCTTTGATTTTTAATAGTTTATGACATTGATACAGAATACCAGAGGGAACAATCCAACTTGTTGTAGGGAGCATAATTACATCCGTCAAGTTTCTCCTTTTAATTACTTCCTTAAAAAACTGTACATGAATTTAATTGATGGCAGATGTAATTAAACCACAAATGCTCCATTTCATATATCAGTCCAGTTTTCTTCAATGAATCATCCTCTGTTAGGTTGGAAGTGTTTTCTTATTTTGATGAAAAATTATTTCTAGTACTGTTAGAACTATAACTTGTGTGAGTGTCAGCAGATTTTCTGGTCACAAAACTGTTTGCTCTGCAGTCCCTTAAAAGAGACAATGGCTGCTTGTGTACCAGATGGATGCATGTACAACTCTCTACTCCATCCTTCCAACAGGAACTGCTTAGTTGTGTTACATGCTCTTTGTGATACTGCTTGGCTAGTTTCAGAGAACCACAGCATTAATCAGAACTGTGCAGTGTTGGAGTGCCAAAGTGGAAACACTGCTTGTAGGTGGCACTATATAGAGACCTACTGGGAAGGTTATTTGGTATAATTAAAATAAGAAATTAATAATTTCCATCCCCACATATTGGATGTAGGACATATGACTGGTTCTTGGGTGCAACTGAGAGAGCTGAATTACCCCAGAGTACATAAATTTTCTCCAAACCCTAACCAAAGACAGAAAATTATTTTGTATTGTGGCTGTGTAGAGATCACAGTTCAGTTGAAATTAATTTTATTAGCAGCAAGAACAACATCAGTTGGAAAATCATTGGCAGTAACTGGGAAGCCCATCTTCAAGTCAACAGAACTTCTGCCATGGCACTTCGTTTCTCTGCAGGAGAGTATGCATGTCCTGGATATTACAGCTTTGCTGATGCAAAGCAAATGGATGTCACACTGAATGAAACTGCATGACTGACAACCAACACCTACAGACCAGGTTTATTGCTTGGCAGATATTGCACTGCCTGATATACGATGTAAAGTAGCTGTAGATGTTGAAAGGTAAAAGGTGGAAGTAAATCATTTACACCCTCTCCATGGCTATCAACCCCCAAGATCTAGAAGTAGTTTCCTTAGTCCTATATAAGTGGTGTCTGTTCTTTTGAACATGTTCGAAAGAACAGACACCAATTTGATCCTGCAGCCACTATGAATCAAGACACAAAGGAATTAAAGACGGGAAAAATATATCTAAAAACAAAGATGATGTGACTTACCATACGAAAGCGCTGGCAGGCCGATAGATACACAAACAAACACATACATACACACAAAATTCAAGCTTTCGCAACCAATGGTTGCTTCGTCAGGAAAGAGGGAAGGTGAGGGAAAGACGAAAGGATGTGGATTTTAAGGGAGAGGGTAAGGAGTTATTCCAACCCCAGGAGCGGAAAGACTTACCTTAGGGGGAAAAAAGGATAGGTATACACTCGCACACGCGCACGCACCCATATATATATATATATATATATATATATATATAGATGAAAAAGGCAACCATTCATACCAAATAATCAGTAAACATATATTTGAACACATTGAACAGTTCAGATTCTGGGCACAATCATAGATGAACAAAATCAGAGACAAGTGGAAGTGAAAATGTGATTGCAAAATGTTAATAGAGCCTACCATTCCATACAAAAATTTTATGGTCTAAACTACTGACAAGGAAAATTACAATGGGGCTGTCAAACAATGGAAAGTCCAGGATGGGATAACAATAATATTATGAAAAGGACAGATTGCTACTCACCGTACAGAGAAGACAGTGATTTGCAGACAGGCACAATGAAAAGACTGCTATACATTTAAGTCTTTTGGCCAAAAGGCATTCTTCTGAAATAGCATTACTTTTCTTCTCGTTCGATCTGCCAGATACAAAGAACAGATAAGATTAATATAAATCACAATAAACGTTTGGAACTTACAATGTGGAAACAAATTATATCAGTTATTACATTACAATTATGTCAGGGAAACTACATTATTACATTAAATGGAACAAAAAGCACATAAATTGAAGACAATTAATTACACAGTAACATTAAGGTTATGTAGCCATTTCCTGGCATTGTCCGTTAACTTGTGGAGGGACATCAGAGAGCCATCTCTGAAACCATGAATGTTACAAACCAGAAGATGGTGCATTGTTTGTACCTCGCCACAGTCACAACACAAATTGTCTGTATAGCCCCATTTCGTAGTTTGCTGTCTGCATCATCCAACTCCCTTGCGAAACCTGTTTAGAGCCGACCAGTGTTTCCTGTTGAGATTGAAGCCTTCAACCCTTTTGGTTGGGTTGTTGATTAGGTGATGGTTTTCATCGATGCCTCTTCTCAGACCCTGCCATGCATTCTTCCATGCAGCATCGAGACCCTCTGTGGCCAATGTTCTGATCCAGACGATACGTTTCCTACCTCCCATGTCAGCATGTATGGGTAGCCTTGGGTTTGCTTCAATTTTTTCTACTATGTCCTGGGTTGCTTTCTCTCTACGTATGGAAGCAGGAGCGATGTTTGTCAGCACCGGAAGCCACTCAATGGGAGTTGGCCTGAGAGTGCCGGTGACGGTTCTCAGAGTGGCGTTTAGTTGTACATCCACTTTTTTGGCGTGCGGGCTTCTGCTCCAGACAGGGGCACAGTATTCTGCAGCGCTATACACCAGTGCCAGTGCAGCAGTTCATACAGTGGCAGCGGCACAACCCCAATTGGTGCCTGCCAGTCTGATGAGCAGATTATTTCTCGTCTTTAGCTTTTGGACAGTATCAGTTAGGTGTTGTCTGAAAGTCATGCTGCAATCTAGCTTAATACCGAGATATTTTGGGAAATTCTTGTGGCTGACAGCTTTACCATTTATAACCAGGCACAGTTACCTTCTCGCTTCCTTGTTGTTTAGATGCATGACTGTGCTTACTGTTTTTGTTACATTGATTTTTAGATGCCATGTGTCATAGTATTTTTTCAGTGTAGCTAGATCCTCATTTAGTGTTGATTCTAGGTTTTCAAACTAGTTACTTTGTGCTGTAATAGTTAAATCATCTGTGCAGGCAAATTTACGTGAGTGCAGATCAGGCAAATCTGCTATATAGGTGTTGAAGAGCCAGGGAGCTAAGACTGATTCTTGCAGAAGACCATTTTTTAGGGTATGCCACTTGCTGGTTTCACCATTTAATTTGACCCTGAACTTCCTTTCACTCAGCATGTTGTTCATGAGCTTCAACGTTGTTTTGCATTTGCAGTTTTAACATGAGACCATTTAGCCATACAGTGTCATACGCTGATGTAAGGTCAATGAGGAATATCCCTGTTTTCTTCTTTTCCTGAAAGCCTCGTTCAATGTGTGTGGTAAGTGCCAGCACCTGGTCGCAGCAGCTTCTCCCTTGTCTAAAACCTGCTTGCTCCACTGGTAGTTGTTCCTCCAGTACTGGTTTAAGTCTTTCCAACAGTATCGTTTCACACAGTTTGTAGGTTATGCACAGTAATACGATTGGCCTGAAGTTCCCTGCATCAGTTCCACTCTTCCCTGGTTTAAGTATGGCAATGATTTTGGCTGTTTTCTGTTCTCTGGGGATTTCACAGGTTTCCATTATTCTCATGAATAGTTTGCATAGCCATTTCAGCGCTTTTGGTCAAAGTTTTTCCAAAAATTCAGGGAGGATGTTGTCTGGTCCAGCTGCCTTCCCTGCCCGTGTGTGTTGGAGTGCCATCTTCACCTCTTCTTCTTGGACTGCTGCCATGAACATGTCGGCTTTTTCTTCACATTCCTGCAGTGCCACAGCCACCTGAACTTTTATGTTTTTTCTTTGCTCAGGAGTCACTGTTATCTTGGTGTTATCCCTGAGTTTCTTACTGATTTTGTTTGGGTGGGTACTGGCCTCTGCTGACTTCCCGTGGTTGGCTCCTCCCAGCTTTCCCACGAGACTCCAGCTTTTACGGCTTGAATGTGTTAAGTACATTTGTTCCACCAGCTTGTGCCATCTTTGTTTTCATTCACCGTCCAGTAGGTCGGTAAGAGCCTGGGCAGTGCCCTCATCTTCTGTTCTGTTAAATTCTTCCAGTAGGTTGCTGCATTCTTCAGACCAGCGCGGGATGTGGTATTTTCTGGCTCCTCGGAGGATATTTTTATGAGCTGCGTGGATGAGTAACTTACAGAAGCGTGCATAGTTTGCAGCAGTAGGTGGTATTCTCATTATCATTTTCTCCACACATTCTCGATATGCTTCCCAGTCGGATTTTCTCAGATTCCAACGTGGGATGTGAGGGCTCGTTACAATTCGTAGCTGTAGGCTTATTTTTATTAAGACTGGGCAGTGTTGGCTTCTAGGCAGGCGGTTTAATACTGTCCGTGATTCTGGCATTGCAGCTCCCCTATGTATGCAGAGGGGTGGAGTGTCACAGGGAGCGATTCTGGCATTGCAGCTCCCCTATGTATGCAGAGGGGTGGAGTGTCACAAAAAGAACACACACACACACACACACACACACACACACACACACACACGCACACACACACACACACAAAAAAATCCTATCTCGAAAAAATTGATCCCATGTAGCGCGCTCGCTTACGATTCACGCCCGCGAGAATGAAATACTCGCAACATATCTCATATCTCCTAAACCGCTCGAGACATCGAAACGAAAGTTTGGCGAATGATACCACACAAGGAGGAGAGTGTTTTGCCAATTCTTAAACACACAGAACTTTCTTATCTATGGCGTTATATCAGTATTTATACTTCTCTTTTTATTTATTTCGCTCCAGTGACTGTAATTTTTAAGAGTTATCGACAGCTAGCAAAACAAGAGCTTCATAGTATGAAAATAAACATTGAATTTCTGTTTTTATGTTACTGCAAACCGACACTAAGAGGTTTTTCATAAGCTATTGAGCTCTGTGATTGCCAATTACTTGTTTAATGAGGCACTCCATTTCGGAATTGTCTCAATGGCTGCTGTGAGATGAGTTTAGCAAATTACACTGTGACAAAGGAAGTACAATGAAACCAGTCACCAAGAGAAATGTGGCCGTTACTCAAACGGTGATGCTTCTTCGAATGAGAAAAGGTTCACAACTCACACAAAAATAGATTGCCAATTCTGTTGGAATTTTGGTGGAATCCCCGTAACCCATCGTATTTTTAACACTGAGCGACTGGAATGGAAACTTACCAAAGGATTTTATTCCTTCTCTTGAACGGAGCAGTATTAAAATAATGACGAGCGTTCCTTCAGGCGGAATGATAGGAACATGCCAGATACTGGTTACTCGCCCATAGCTCGCCAAACTGACAATGTGTGATCGCGAATAAAATAGTTGTTATTGAGAAAAATAAACAATTGAGCTGTCGCACAACACAGTTGTCAATGTATTGTCAGTAGCGGTGGATAATGCGCGCGACAGGAATGCACAAGCTAGCCATGTGTGCACTGTGCTGCGAGTTGGAGTTCGAAAAACATTATCATGAAAGTAGATCTGCTTTTGTTAGCAGTACATTTCAACAAATTAAATATATCTCATCATAAAACTCTTTTAGGATATTCCTACTTTCGTAATAATATCGACCATTTTCTTCACTTGTTTAGCCTGTTGTATAATCAGTTTATTAATGCTGATAATGTGCATGCAACAATTGAAATGCTTCTTTCATCACAGCGAACCAATTAAAACATTGTTATTTGTGACTGCTTTTCGACTGTTGCTAGCTTGCAGTGGAAATGTGATGTTCACATGCATGTAGTACAGTGTGTCGTATTACATTATTACATCCATATCAGAGTAATCACAGTGAGACTTCTATACTTCAGATCTTGGACGCTTTTTACCAGGAGCAGAAAGGGATCACACCTGTGGATATTATCCCTTTCTAAATTTTTGTAACAGATCGTACAGATACGCCAGCATACTAGGCAGCGAGAAGATAACCTTGTTTTACTTTCCTGCCTTGCTTCTTAATCACATGATTTTATAATATTCCTTGCTTCCTTATTCACTACCGTAAAATGGGGCGACTTTGTGACTGGTGGGGTGACTTTGTGACAAGGGATCGAGTTTTCGTATTTTAAATCTCGCGCCGCGACCGCTCGTCTCAGAAAAGAGCTGAACCACGCATTTCGTTTGTCAGACATGCCACGCCACGTAGCGGCAGCAGGGCGAAGCTTCTGCACACGCATAGTTCCTTCCGACGCCGTTGCTTAGAAACGCTATTTACGTTTTCGTAAAACGAGGGAAACTTTATATTGTGAAAACGTTTATGTTAAGGACGCAACTAAAACAGGTATGTGCATTTGTTTGTTAATATGTTGGGCAAATTATTGTAGAATATCGATTAAATCAACCCATGTTTGTTGAACATATGAGACAAAAACTGAAATGCACGCACTTTGTGTGGCGACTTTGTGACACCCCAACTTGTCACAAAGTCACCCCACCATGGTTTTAGGTTATATTTTATCACGTTTTTTTGTCTTTCAAGCACTGAAAAGAAGATGAGGTCTTATAAAAGGAAGTTGGGTGCAAGAGCCTATAGAAATTACTCTCCAGAGACGTTAGATAAAGCCGTTAAATTGGTTTTAACAAAGAAAATGACGCTGCGAGCAGCATCTGAAAGGTTAGTGGCAGTTCTTTAATTTTTCATACACTGTCACACAAGAAGTAAACGTTTTATTGGATACTGTAAGGCTAAAATAGACGTTTAGATGACCATCTGTTTGGCGTTTTTAAGCAAATTCTTCTGCTTGAATAGGGAGCAAAATACAGCTATGTACACCAGGAAGTTACCTACATTCCTTTATTTTGTTACAAACTTTACTGTCATAAAACGGGTTTTTACACCAATTTGCAACTTCTGGCATTTGTAAAGGAAGCATTTATGCAAATTTTAAACCTACCTTCGTAAAATTCTGATATTTTTGGCATTTTTTCTATTAAACATCTTTTAAAAGGTATGGTATTTTTTTCTGAATTATACCATACTGGTATATATGTTTTATACGTTCTTTTTCTCTGCTTTTAGGTTCAATATTCATCGAAACACATTGTGGAACAAAACCAAAGAGATAAAACGTTCGACCACCTCAAACTCAGAGACAGTCAAACCTAAAAGACAGCATGGGGGTCAACCTATTTTTACAAAAGAAGAAGAGGATACATTCGTTGCTCATTCCATTGCAATGGCATCTTATGGTTTCCCAATGACATTACTTGATTTGCGCTGTGTCGTCAAATCATATCTAGATCGAACCGGAAGAAAAGTTCCCGTGTTTGGAAATGGAAACTTTCCTGGGAGAGAGTGGGCCATGTCATTTATGAAGCGGCATAAGTATGTTCTCTCCGAACGTGTCGCCAAAAACATCACATATGCAAGAGCTGCGACTGATACTGAAGTGGTTGACTCATATTTTGAGCATTTAGAGGAGTTAGAGGGTATTCCGCCAGAAAAAATTTGGAATTACGACGAAACGAACGTCCAGGACGATCCGGGAAGCAAAAAAGTGTTGGGTCAGAAGAGGAGCAAAATATCCAGAGCGGATACAAAATTGTTCCAAAGCGTGTACTTCGATTGTGGTCTGTGGGAACGCCGCAGGACAGTTGGCTCCACTATACGTAAATTACAAGGCCGAGAACATGTGGTTGACCTGGACCGAAAATGGACCTGAAGGAGCCCACTACAATCGTACTAAATCTGGATGGTTTGATCACCAAGTGTTTGAGGACTGGTTCATCAATCTTATGCTCCCCATACTGAAACTGTCTTGTGACAGCCAGAGCGAGAGCACCAGCAGCAGCGAGTACTGTTTGTATAAAGCGTTTATTTTGCATTTTGTTTACGACCTTCCACTAAGGAAGGGATTCTATTTGTGTTTATCTGCTCTGCATAGTAACTAACAGTTCTTGATAAAACTTTACGTAGTTTTCGTGTTAGATTTCTTAGTGTTTTCTTGATCGTTTAGAACAGAAAGCGCCCTAAAACCGTCTTTTGTTTGTTTCGCGGCCGTTAGCCACTAGTCACTTGAATCAGCAGTTGTCTTGTGACAGCCAGAGCGAGAGCACCAGCAGCAGCGAGTACTGTTTGTATAAAGCGTTTTTGTACATATTTGCTGCGCTTAGCTTTTAAATAGTTTTTCTGGGAAAACCTAGCGTAGTTTTCGTGTCTCGTATTTCAGTGAGTGTTTCTTGATTATCAGAGTAGCTCATCAGAAGATTATCTTGGGAATTTGTCACCGTATAGAGTAGGGTAAACATAGTCATGTGTAGGGACTGTGGTTGTTGTGAGCGGACGCAAGGAGAATTGGCCACTCTTCGGGGGCAGGTGGAGGCTTTGTCTGTTAGGCTCATCGAGCTCGAGGCGCAGGCGTCGGCTCGTAGTGGCGTTGGGGCAACTGTGGTGAGACCTATGCCTACTTCGGTGGCCTTGGAATCACATGGAACCCCTGATGTCGCTGCGTCTTCCGGCAGTGAGCATCTTACCGGTCAGCCATCACTCCAGGGTGAATGGCGGACAGTGGTGGGCTCGCGCGTGCCTGGCCGAAAGGCGAAGGTGGGATCTGGCCGCGTGGCAGCTGCCTTACCCCTTTCCAACAGGTATGGGGTGCTTCCTAGTGGTGATGACATCGTTTTCGAGCCACCACAGGATGCCTCGCCTGTTGGGCCAGTGGCCGATTCTCCGGCAAGGTCCCGACAGTCACAGAGGGCGGGCCTATTAGTTATAGGGAGCTCCAACGTTAGGCGGGTTATGGAGCCCCTTAGGAAAGTAGCAGAGTACGTGTGGCGTGCACACGGGGGTTTTTTAGGTTAGAGGGACCCCCCCTTGGGCGAAACGGTAAAATACCTGACGGCTTACCAGAGAGGACATTATCATCGTTGATAAAGAACGTCCGTCCTCAGAGACCAAAAACAGGAAAAGTTAACGTAATATTGGTAAACTGCAGGAGTATCCAGGGCAAGGTTCCTGAATTAGTATCTCTTATTGAAGGAAATAGTGCGCATATAGTATTAGGAACGGAAAGTTGGTTAAAACCGGAAGTGAACAGTAACGAAATCCTAGACACAGAATGGAATATATACCGCAAGGATAGGATAAACGCCAATGGTGGAGGAGTATTTATAGCAGTAAAGAATTCAATAATATCCAGTGAAGTTATTAGCGAATGCGAATGTGAAATAATCTGGGTTAAGTTAAGTATCAAAGGTGGGTCAGATATGATAGTCGGATGCTTCTATAGACCACCTGCATCAGCAACCGTAGTAGTTGAGCGCCTCAGAGAGAACCTGCAGAACGTCGTGAAGAAGTTTCATGATCATACTATTGTAATAGGGGGAGACTTCAATCTACCAGGTATAGAATGGGATAGACACACAATCAGAACTGGAGCCAGGGACAGAGACTCTTGTGACATTATCCTGACTGCCTTGTCCGAGAATTACTTCGAGCAGATAGTTAGAGAACCAACTCGTGAAGCTAACGTTTTAGACCTCATAGCAACAAATAGACCGGAACTTTTCGACTCCGTGAATGTAGAAGAGGGTATCAGTGATCATAAGTCAGTGGTTGCATCAATGACTACAAGTGTAATAAGAAATGCCAAGAAAGGAAGGAAAATATATTTGCTTAACAAGAGTGATAGGGCACAAATCGCAGAATATCTGAGTGACCACCATCAAACGTTCATTTCTGAGGAAGAGGATGTGGAACAAAAATGGAAAAAATTCAGAAACATCGTCCAGTACGCCTTAGATAAGTTCGTACCGACTAAGGTCCAAAGCGAGGGGAAAGATCCACCGTGGTATAACAATCATGTACGAAAGGTACTACGGAAACAAAGAAAGCTTCATCATAGGTTTAAGAGTAGTCGAATCATAGCTGATAAGGAAAAGCTGAACGAAGCGAAAAAGAGCGTAAAGAGAGCAATGAGAGAAGCATTCAACGAATTCGAACATAAAACATTGGCAAACAATCTAAACAAGAACCCTAAAAAGTTTTGGTCATATGTAAAATCGGTAAGCGGATCTAAATCCCCTATTCAGTCACTCGTTGACCACGATGGCACCGAAACAGAGGACGACCGAAGAAAGGCAGAAATACTGAATTCAGTGTTCCGAAACTGTTTCACTGCGGAAAATCGTAACACGGTCCCTGACTTCAGCCGTCGCACGGACGCCAAAATGGAAAATATTGAAATAAACGATATCGGAATTGAAAAACAACTGCTATCACTTAGTAGCGGAAAAGCATCCGGACCAGACGAGATACCCTTAAGATTCTACAGTGATTATGCTAAAGAACTTGCCCCCTTTCTATCAGCAATTTATCGTAGATCGCTGGAAGAACGTAAAGTACCTAGCGACTGGAAGAAAGCGCAGGTCGTTCCCATTTTCAAGAAGGGTCATAAATCAGATGCGAATAATTATAGGCCTATTTCGCTTACGTCAATCTGTTGTAGAATAATGGAACATGTTTTGTGTTCTCGTATTATGACGTTCTTAGATAATACAAATCTCCTTCATCATAACCAACATGGATTCCGCAAACAGAGATCATGTGAAACTCAGCTCACCCTATTTGCCCAAGAAATTCACAGTGCCGTAGACACTGGCGAGCAGATTGATGCCGTATTCCTGGACTTCAGGAAGGCATTTGATACGGTTCCGCACTTACGTTTAGTGAAAAAAATACGAGCTTACGGAATATCGGACCAGGTTTGTGATTGGATTCAGGATTTCCTAGAAGAAAGAACACAACATGTCATTCTTAACGGGTCAAAATCTGCAGATGTAGAGGTAATTTCGGGAGTACCGCAGGGAAGCGTGATAGGACCTTTATTGTTTACAATATACATAAATGACTTAGTTGACAACATCGGTAGCTCCGTGAGGCTATTTGCAGATGACACGGTTGTCTACAAGAAAGTAGCAACATCAGAAGACTCGTACATACTCCAGGAGGACCTGCAGAGGATTAATGCATGGTGCGACAGCTGGCAGCTTTCCCTAAACGTAGATAAATGTAATATAATGCGCATACATAGGGGCAGAAATCCATTCCAGTACGATTATGCCATAGGTGGTAAATCATTGGAAGCGGTAACGACCGTAAAATACTTAGGAGTTACTATCCGGAGCGATCTGAAGTGGAATGATCACATAAAACAAATAGTGGGAAAAGCAGGCGCCAGGTTGAGATTCATAGGTAGAATTCTAAGAAAATGTGACTCATCGACGAAAGAAGTAGCTTACAAAACGCTTGTTCGTCCGATTCTTGAGTATTGCTCATCAGTATGGGACCCTTACCAGGTTGGATTAATAGAAGAGATAGACATGATCCAGCGAAAAGCAGCGCGATTCGTCATGGGGACATTTAGTCAGCGCGAGAGCGTTACGGAGATGCTGAACAAGCTCCAGTGGCGGACACTTCAAGAAAGGCGTTACGCAATATGGAGAGGTTTATTATCGAAATTACGAGAGAGCACATTCCGGGAAGAGATGGGCAACATATTACTACCGCCCACATATATCTCGCGTAATGATCACAACGAAAAGATCCGAGAAATTAGAGCAAATACGGAGACTTACAAGCAGTCGTTCTTCCCACGCACAATTCGTGAATGGAACAGGGAAGGGGGGATCAGATAGTGGTACAATAAGTACCCTCCGCCACACACCGTAAGGTGGCTCGTGGAGTATAGATGTAGATGTAGATGTAGATGGCCAAAAAGTTCTTATTGGCGATAATTTGAGTTCGCATATTAACCTAGAGGTTATTCGACTCTGCGAAAAGTATGGGATAAAATTTATCTCACTCCCACCAAATGCGACACATCTACTGCAACCGCTAGATGTTGCCATATTCAGAGTTCTAAAACTGATTTGGCGTGAAATTTTGTCAGATTGGAAGCAATCGACATCTGGTAGCCGGTGCACATCAGTTCCAAAAGATGAACTGCCTGGTCTGTTAAAGAAAATGATGGACAAGCTGCAGGAGAACATCATAAAAAATCTCCAGTCAGGATTTAGGAAGACTGGGATTTTTCCGCTTAACAAAATGGAAGTCCTCCAGAGACTCCCGAAGGCCGTCTTGGAAGAGAGCCTACAGTCCTTATCAGGAGTGGTTGGTGAGATCTTCATAGAAGAACTGCAGAAGAAGAGAGAAGAGGTTACAGGATGCCGGGCCCCCAAGAGAAGGAGAAGGCTCACTGTTCCAGCAGGCAGAAGTATCTCCAGTGCCGAAATCGAAGCCAGTAGGGCGGAACAGCCGAAAGGGAAGAACACAAAAGCCAGCACTTCCTCCAGACCCAGCGGATCCAAGGAAAAGGCTGTACTGGCAGGTGAGATGTCTGAAGAAAGCTCTTCAGATGAAGACAACAGCAGAGAGAGGAACTGGACGGATGAAGATCCCAGTGACCCCGGCGTGCTGGATGAATCTTTCAACTGTTTGGAGGATTCAGAACCTGAAATGTCTCCCACAAAAGTGATTCCAAATGATAAAGACGTCTTGGGAATCGACAGCATGGCTCCTGAAAAAAACGTTTTCAAAGTGGATGATTTTGTAGTGGTGAACTTTGAAGGGAAACTTTTTCCAGGAAGGGTGACTGAAGAAAAACAAGAGGGCTACATTGTCAGCGTTATGGAGAGGACCAAGATGTTCTGGAAGTGGCCTACTAAAGAAGATGCTATTCTGTACTCCAAAGAAGAAGTTTTGTACACTATCGACCCCCCAAGACCGGTAGGAAAGCGAGGGTTCTTTGAGGTGAAAAATCTAGATTAGGGAGCTCCTTTTTCATCACTTGTAAAAATGATGTAGCTCTACCAAAGCATCAAACACATGTACATTGATTAAATATACTTTTTGATTGGTCAAAATTGTGACATTATTTTTTCCCATACTTTGTAACCCAAAAACAATGTTGTCACAAAGTCACCCCACAGGGTGGGGTGACTTTGTGACAGAGTTTTCCCTTTATATAGTCGTTCATAAAAAAGATACAAATTTTTTGAAGACATAATCTTGTAAAGGAAGGTTGTAGCTATCTTATGATGCCATCCGTTTCAGTTTATGTTAAAAATTGATCAGTGTACGAGTGAAAACATGCAAAACTTGTCACAAAGTCGCCCCATTTTACGGTACCCTCTGTCCCTTCTTGCAATCTGAAAACATCGCGGATGCATATGATACAATTCCAGCGGCCAATGGCTCAACAGTTACTGAAGTATGCATTTTTCTTGACAGAAGAAAAACAAAACAAAACTATACATATATAAATAACAGAAAAGTATAATGTACTAACGAAGAAAGCTGGAGCGTTTAAATGGTGAAAAACGAAACAATACCCAAAGGCAATAAAATTTAGTACACAATGAGGCAAAATTTATCGTATGGGCAATACTACCACTGCTCATATGCGCCGTTCCGATGTGAGCATATGGCCGGGCTACTTTTCTGCTCCCCGCCTCAAATTTCCCGCGGCACGAGAAACTGCGACCTGGCGCAGGCGCGTGTCACGTCGCGTCGCAATTTGCGCGCTCCCATTTGAACCTGTGATGTTACAAAAACTATAATACATGACAAATATTTACAAATCAAACAAATAAGCTAATGTACCATTCCACAGGTCCCAAGTGGAATGATCGTCAATTTTTTAATGAGCGCTACATGAAAGAATCATGTTACAAACACTAATGCCCACATAAATCAGTTGGTTCTACTGAGAAATTCATCAATGGAGTAGAAGGAGTTGACCATCAATAAACCCTTTAGGTTTCTCTTAAACTGGATTTCATTGGTTGTTAAGCTTTTTATGGCTGCTGGCAATTTATTGAAAATGTGTGTTCCTGAATAATGCACACCTTTTTGTTTAAGAGTAAGTGACTTTAAATCCTTGTGAAGATTATTCTTATTTTTAGTATTGATTGTTCTCTCTTTACGAAACACCTCATGGACTCATGACAAGGTCATCAGGATGATGTGTGCTGTTGTTGCATTATGCTCCCTGTTGCTCCACCTTGCTGAAAATATCCACACTGTCAGTCATGTACTGTGAGATGATACAATATGGACTGAACAGGCTTTGGACATACTGGTTAGCTTTAACAGGTTGAGGAAAGAATCTTAATATGATGTGGATACCAGATAGAGATAAACAAATATCAATACTGAGATTATGCAGTGGCTCTTCAAAGTACTGATGAGGATTGTATGATGCATAATGGCACGTATTCTCTGAGTTCACATGAGCTGTCAGGCTGAGCCACACCTTACAAAAGAAAATGAAAAGCTTAGGATCCAAAAGTCATGTTTCCATGTCACTCAGAAACCACCAGCAGAACTCAACATATGAAAGTTTTTCTGGATGTTTTCACTCATGCACAACGCTAAATTTGTATGGATACAGACACTAGTCTTTCTGGTAATGTTCCAACATGCTCTCTTAATTCCCACTTGCACAGGTAAGCCGCATTGAAATTTTATCAGACTTTTTTCCATACTTTCCTTCATTTGAGTGATGTTTTGTGGTGTTTGAATTCTTTTCAGGTAGTTACAGTTTTTATTTGCTACAGAGCCGATTTAGCACCATTTTGCCATTAAGTTTCAAATTTCATACTTTCTTGGAGGTTTTACCAAAAACATTCCCAGCCTTGAGTTCTAGCAGAAACAGTTCTGCACATATTTTCCATGAATTGTGCTTTACATAATACTTGACAAACAACTTGAGTTGTTTTATCATGCGCACTATTTTCAGCAGCTGACTTAACATGTCTGCTCCTCTCACTCAGATGCAATGATAAAGTAAAGTACTTGGGACAGGAGATGCACAGGCATGTGACAGCAACTGACTGATGCATCAAATTCATGGTTTCCAGCATTTTCTTTGATGGGCAGTTCTTCTATTGATTAACATCGGTCAATTCTGTATTGTCTTCTAAATATTTTCAGGTCAAGTTTTATTGTACTCACCCCAAATATCTTAATAAGGTCTTTGTCATTCACTATTCATCTCAGTAACAAAAAATAACTGAAATTCTTTGGCAATACAAATTACAGATTCTTCATTAATAATGTCAATACTGAGCACATCTCATTGAGGTATCAGTTTATCATTGACCAGGTTATTTTTACATGTTCAGAGTTGCATAATATGAGTCTTCATTAGATTAATACTAAATCTGTTCACAGGGAACCAATTGTAAGCCTGTACAGCTGTAATATGGGTTGTGGTTCAGTTTGAGCCTTTGATCAGTATGTTACTGCAACAAGCATTACAGTTTATGAGCAAACCTTTAAGATTATTGAACATCAACCATGTACACAACAAATACAGATACTAAACATAGCAAGAATCCACATTTTAGGTTCCTTTTGAAGATAAGACTCCACTCACACTAGGGAGATGCTGTTAATGCTGTCATATTTTAATTTACCAAGTAGAATGTTATGCTCCACAAAATAACACACCTGTCTGTGAAGGCATTCATGAGGCCTTCAGCATACTGGGAAAGGGAGTTCTCAACACTGCAGATATGTCATCCATGGGAGGGTAGCCATGTACTCATGTTTCTTGATGATTCTTTCTATTCTTGAAAAAATGCCGCCAAAATTTGGTTAGTGGGTGCCTCTGCAACTTCATTTATGACCCTACATTGAACTTGCTTTGATCAGAATGCATTTACCAGAACAAGTTCTGTTGAAACACCATTCTTATGTGTTGCAGCTTATCTGGCAGGCTGTTGGAATCAGAGCACATATGCTCTATGTACCAGGGAGGATAAGAAGACACTACTGTAATGTGCAGGGTAATGACCCCACACCCGTGGTCTAGGGGAACTATCTTATGTCCTTGGTCTTGGGTTCAAATCCCACCACTGCTTAAATTTTGATTAACAATCAGCACTGGCGGCCAAAGACATCAGGCATAAGAAGTCCCCTTCATTCTGCCAATGGCCTTGTCAAAAAGGATGGAGGAGTGGACAGAGGTTCAGGGCAGTCTTTTGTCCTTAGGGTGGGAAACTGCTCCTAAAGGCAGAAGAATCAAATGGCTCTGAGCACTATGGGACTTAGCAGAAGAATCAGCAATGATCAATGGCATGAGGATGCAGAAGGCAAAGGAAACCACTGCATCATAGATATGTAGCATTTATCCACAGGACATGTGACCTGTAATTGAAAAAGTGTCATGATGATCTCTCCATTGGCAAAAGATTCCGGAATAGTCCCTGATTCAGATCTCTGGGAGGGGACTGCCAAGGAGGAGGTGACCACAAGAAAAAGAGTGAATAACCAACAAAAAGATAATGTTCTATGAGTCAGGATATGGAATGTAAGAAGCTTAAATGTGGTAAGGAAGCTATAAAATCTGAAAAGGGAAATGCAAAGGCTCAATCTAGATATAGTCAGTCAGTGAAGTGAAATGGAAAGAGGACAAGGATTTCTAGTCACATGAGAATAGTATTATATCAACAGCATCAGAAAATGGTATAGCAGGATTAGGATTTGTTATGAATAGGAAGATAGGTCAGAGAGTGTGTTACTTTGAACAGTTCAGTGACAGGGTTGTTCTTATCAGAATCGATAGCAAACCAACACCAACAACGATAGTTCAGATATACATGCTGATGTCAGAAGCTGAAGATGAAGAGAAATAGAAAGTATATGAGGATATTGAAAGTGTAATACAGTACATAAAGGGAGATGAAAATCTAACAGTCATGGGGGACTGAAGTGCAGTTGTAGGGGAAGCAGTAGAAGAAATGGTTACTGGAGAATATGGGCTTGGGACAAGGAATGAGAGAGGTGAAAGACTAATTGAATCTTATCATAAATTTCAACTATCAATAGCAAATACTCTGTTCATGAATCACAAGAGGAGGAGGTATACTTGGAAAATGCTGCACAACATGGGAAGATTTCAGTTAGATTACATCATGGTCAGACACAGATTCTGAAATTAGATACAGGATTGTAAGGCATACACAGGAGCATACATAGACTCAGATCATAATTTCATAGTGATGAAATGTAGACTGACATTTAAGAAATTATTCAGAAGAATCAATACACAAAGAAGTGGGATACAGAAGTACTAAGGAATGATGAGATACACTTGAAGTTCTCCAAGGCTATAGATACAGCAATAAGGAATAGTTGAATTGGCAGTACAGTTGCAGAGGAATTGACACCTATAAAAAGGGCAATAACAGAAGTTGTAAAGAAAATCATAGGTGCAAAGAAGGTAACTGCAAAGAAACCAAGGGTAACAGAAGAAACACTTTCAGCTGATCTATGAAAGAAGAAAGTACAAAATCGTTAAGAGAAATTCAGAAATAAAGAAATACAAGTGCATTAGGTGATCAAAAAGCGATTGTGATTGGTATACATCACAGGCATGACCTTATAGAATCTTCTTGTGTAAATAGAGAGATTCAAAAAGCAAACAGGAGTTACAGAATGCAATTCAAGATGGCGGCAGATATGGATCTACTGGTAAATCGCTCAGAAAGTATCAGTAAATTACCATCAGTAAATTGTGTACCATGTGAAAAAAAGTGATAAAAGGTGTCAGAACATGTGTAGCAACACATAAATGATATCATTCATGTTGCTTCATGGAAGCAAATCTTAGTAAAAATTTGTCTGACTGCGGAACTGAGTGCAATGGTCCTGAAGCTGCCTTAGAAATGTGTAATTCAAGAGTCGAATTAAGTATGAGGGAAGAACTACAAATGTTTATCATGTTCCACTAATGAGTGGATATGAGACGTTAAATTCGGGCAGTCAAAAGCCGCGAAAAAAAATCTCAGTGCTGCAGGAAACTGCTCATACACATCTATTGACCGAAAAAGTGCCTGTGGCAACTCGTTACCGTTATATCCTGTTAAACATAAACATGGTATTAACACAATACATGACAACAAGGAATGGAAGACAGAAAAACAAACAGTGAAGGAAAAGAAGGACTTTACATTCTATCAAGGAGTGATGGTAAGGGACTAGCTACAATCATGTCCAATATCCAGTCAGACTATAAAGTCTCTAGAATTACAAAACCTGGAGCTCCTTTACGAGAAGTGCTGAAAAACTGTGAAACTACAGTAAAAGGTGATGTGAACTGTCTCTTAATTGGAGGAGATAATGATGTGTATAAAAAGGAGAGTAGCCTTGCTGTAAAAGCACTGGAAGAATCACTAGGAAAAATGTCACAAGTGAAAGTATTTGTTGTAACATCCTCACCGACATCACTTAATTGAAAAATCATGTGTAAATAGTGAAATCATTGCAACAAACCAAAAACTCAGAAAGGTCTGCAACAGTTTTGTGCCCAAAAGCATCAATGAGGCAACCAGATCAGCCAGAGAGCATTTTACAAGACATGGACTGCATAAAAATCACCTAGGCAAGAACATGGTGACCAAAGAAATTCTCCAAGCAATAAATGCTGTGGGTTATACATGCACAAAAAACTTGCACTACCTGCAATAGGTTCATTGCCAATGACAAAAGAAATGGAGAATGCACCAACAGCACATGAGGAAGAAACGTCTCTGGCTACACCTCTAGAAGAAATTAGGCCTACATCAGCATCAGAATGGGAACCATCATTGTTACAATTGGCATCACCACAAGCAGTAATAGAAAATGTATCAGCTACAGAAGCACCTCCACAAACCGCAGCAGAAGTTACACCAGCAACAATAACTAAATCCCCGCCAAAAGGAAGGAAGAGAACTACAGCAGAAGAAGCAGTATCAAGTGTTGTGGGTAAGCAGAAAACAGTGTCTCCTCTCCATCTACAGGATTTTTTAGTGGAACACAGCAAGATGAAGAAGCCCATAAAATAGGTAGTGTAAAAGATATAGCTCCTAA
The DNA here is from genome assembly GCF_021461395.2 of Schistocerca americana. Classification (NCBI taxonomy): domain Eukaryota; kingdom Metazoa; phylum Arthropoda; class Insecta; order Orthoptera; family Acrididae; genus Schistocerca; species Schistocerca americana. Next base: position 449,127,481 of record NC_060119.1, on the reverse strand, counting down.
CTAAACTGTTCGTTCTAAAGACAATAACAATTCTGATCTTAAAATTTGCTATCTGATCATTCAGGGAGTAAAACACAAAGAATTTATTGTAAATAATTTTGGACTAGAGAACAAATTTGATATTTTTTGTCTGAATGAACTTAGAGCTATCATATTTGATAACTATAAAACAGCCAACAGTTACTGTAGAAAAGTGAATAAAAGGGGTGATTGGCATTGTATACTAACCAGTCACTCAGCCACTCCATCAATAGGTTGGATCTAGACTATTTGTGTGATGAACAGAATTTTGAAGCCACTGGTATAGTTAGTGATAATTTTAAGTTAATGATAATAGCCTTATACAGATCACTTAAGGGTAACATTAGTGTTCTTTTAGAAAAACTGGACATGCTGTTAGATGTATTTAGAAGACAAAATGGTTACATTATGTCATTGTAATAGGTGGAGATTTGAATGCAGATTTTTATGTAACAACAGTCAAACATAGTGTCACTGAGCTCATAAATCAAATAAGACAGTACAATCTGCACTTTATCTTTGTCAGTTTCAATATTACAGAAGAATCATGTGATGTGACAGTATTTCCATTCTCAGATCATGATTCTGTATCATTAAATTACACAAGTAAGTTCTGTCCTGATAAGAGTAACATTGATAAGTCTGTTCTAAAAATGGTAATCGCTATACCAGTCACAAAGGATAAAACTGACAGGTTTTGTAAGTCCCTTACTAATAGAGACTGGTTTGGCCAATGGTCTGGTGACACAAATTATAGTCTATGTAAAGATCTGTCAGCAAAACTAATATTTGAAAGGTTTTTCAAAGCATTTTTGACACAATTCAATGACTGCATTCTGATAAAGAAATGCAAAATTATTGACAAAGGCTCCAAAGGCAAGTATATAAACAAACATACTGCATAATTACAAATCTGGTTCTCCATATAAAGCACACTGCAAACCATTTTTTCTGTGAACAAAAAATCCTGACTGTAATAAACCTATATATTTACTATGAATATAATAGAGGGAAACATTCCACCTGGGAAAAATATATCTAAAAACATTCCACCTGGGAAAAATATATCTAAAAACAAATATGATGTAACTTACCAAACGAAAGCACTGGCATGTTGATAGACATACAAACAAACACAAACATACTCACAAAATTCAAGCTTTCGCAACCAACGGTTGCTTCATCAGGAAAGAGGGAAGGAGAGGGAAAGACAAAAGGATGTGGGTTTTAAGGGAGAGGGTAAGGAGTCATTCCAATCCCAGGAGTGGAAAAAGTTGCCTTTCCCGGGAACGGAAAGACTTACCTTTCCGCTCCCAGGATTGGAATGACTCCTTACCCTCTCCCTTAAAACCCACATCCTTTCGTCTTTCCCGCTCCTTCCCTCTTTCCTAATGAAGCAACCGTTGGTTGCGAAAGTTTGAATTTTGTGTGTATGTTTGTGTTTGTTTGTGTGTCTATCAACATGCCAGCGCTTTCGTTTGGTAAGTTACATCATCTTTGTTTTTAGATATATATTTACTATGTTTTACTCAATACCAAAAAGAAGTCACCGGAAGCAAAACATAGAGAAAATATACATTTCTACAACACAAGAAGGAGCAGATGCATTTATACTCCTTACCACAGACTGTCAAAGTCACTTAACAGCTATGGACTGATGGGGCACGAATTATTTAATAAGCTTCCACAACATGTACAAGAACTACCTGAACAAGCATTCAAACGAAAACTGTACAAATGACTAGTTGCTCACCCATTCTATGACATAAATGATTATTTCAAATGTAATATAATTTTTCAATATTAATGACATGCCTCTTGTTTTTTTTTTTTTTTTTTAACTAACAATTATATTGTATTATATGTCTGACATTGTCTATTGCTGTAATGGCGAAATGACAATAAAATTAATTATTGTTAATAGAAAGATCTGCAAGACCACTTCAAACGATTTTTTCTCCCTGTTGATGATTTAGAAATAAAGCATTTCACAGCACATGGAATACATCTAAATAAATGGGGCAAATCACAACTCAGCTAGAAAATCAAAGCCTCAGTGAAAAGTGCTTTTCATGACAGTCATAAATGTGACAAAATTTCACTGCCAACTATAAAGGAGATGTGCAGAATATCTTCCCTACAATTAAATCCTGCTACAGCAGTACTAGAACAAAAAGAATCGACTATAGTGGGAAGTGTTGAGAAAGAAGTTATAAGAACAGTCAGGGCCAGAGAACAAAGACATATCAAGAACGACAACATATTCAGCTACAGAAGCAACTACATCGTCAGATACAACAGTAAAAATATCCACAAGGACACAACCTGCTAGAGCAAGACAACCACCATGAAGAAGTGAGGATTTTTACTGGCCGCAGGTGAAGACAGCACCTCCATAGTTCACTCCAGACGTTTTCTTGAGATTAAAACAAAAGGAAGGCAGGAACAAATAAAGTTAAGTGATGAATCAGATATGCCAAGCAGAAACCCAAGTTTATAATTGTCCATCAAAATGTGTAGTCATTGTGAAACAAAATTAATGAGCTGGAAGTATTACTGTCAGATCAATTAAAAGAAGTATCTGTAATGTGTTTTAGTGAACATTGGCTAACTGATGAGATGTTAGCAGTCACAAGTATATAGGGTTATGTTATGACATCTCATTTCTGTAGAAAAATATCTACTCATGGAGGAACATGCATATTTGTGAAAGACAGTGTCAGCTATTGCTGCCTAAAATCTCTCGAAAAGTTTGGGAAAGAAGGTGATTTTGCTGTTTTGTTACCTTTTCTTCCATCCTCTTATGATTCCATTACTTATCACTAACACAACACAATATACACAGATAACACTGGAGAAACCTTGTTTCAAATATTTCTATACTAAAGTATCTTGCTGTAAAAAATCACATGAAAGTCGAAGATAGAATGTCTCTGACTCACTTATAAACTACAGATATGCTAAGAGAAGAGTTTGACAGTCCCAGGAAACACAAAAAATGAGACAGAAAGCTGGGGTAAGCATTATCACCACGTAATGAATCCAACACAGAATATTGAACCCCTTACTTGCTATTTGCACAAGAAACTAGTCCCAAATATTACATCAATGCTGAGATTTTGAATCACGAAGAAATTGCGCTGCAACAGCTGTCCTGTCATTTCCACAGTTAATAGTACCTTTTGTTCTACACTCTTCGATAGCTTACCAGTAGCACCAATAATTTTTACGCCAGAAACATGCATCCCTACTATACCCTATGTGTTGTTAATATATTAAAAAAATGACTGTGAAATGCCATTCAAATCACTACCACTGTCGTGTCAACACTTAACGTGTATACCTTGTACACTTTCTCTTATTACAGGGTGCCACGCTTTCTTTTTACTTACCATATGATCTTCTACATACAACAATTCCTCATTAATCCATTCCCTGGAAAAACTAGCATCCTGCTTACCAAAACAAGTATCAGATACAGTCAAATGACATATAGCATGGTCCTCTTCCTCATTACCACTCTCTTTAAACTCTAACTCATCCTTAGGCCTAATATTATCCTTCTTTATTCTTTCTTTACTTAACACATTGCTATCATTATCAATTATAAATTCAAATACCTCATAATGCGGCACATAATTTTGGTGCATGGAGGTAGGGAGAATAATCAGCATAATTTTGGTGTGCAAAACTAAGGTTTAATTCTGTGCAGAGCATGAGCTAAAAGTTGGAAGATCTGTTTCATTGGGGTAGCTTTAATTTATTTTAAGTATTATTTTGGATGTTATTGCTGGAATAACTGTAGTATGTAAAATTCATAAGGGGAAATTATTTGGGGTTGAAAACAAATTGTATGGATGGGAGTATGTTAAGATTTGTATCGTGCAACCTACATGCTGATATAAGAAACTTTAGTTGGGAGAATTCTGAACAGAGTTATTTAATTGGAAAGTTTTGATTTAGGCAGATTTAGACTTGATAGTAGGAATATTAGTTGCTTGCTATCTCTAACAGATCTTAGTCACAAAAGCCATATTTTCTTGTGGAAACATGAAAGGAATGTTAGAAGAAATTTTGGTTGAAGAAAGTGTATTGTGCCAAAGCTTATTTGCATTCCTATTTTGTCTTGTAAATGTATCAATTCTGATGAGAAGGTGTTCAGGGCCTGATCCAAGGGGATCTGCTATTGCGTTTGATTTTCGGGGACAATACCACTTTCGTATTTCAACAGCTTTAACTCTTCAGCCCTGATGGTGGCTGCAAATTGACGCATGTAGGGGTGTACTATGTGGTTGCTGGCAACATGAAAGTAGGAAGAGGCATCAGAAGAATGAACAATAATAAATATTGATGCCAGAACATCACTATTGTGCAGTGTAAGAGAGTCAAACTGCATCCGTATTGTGCAGTGTAAGAGTGTCAAACTGCAGTGAAACAATGTGCCAAAATGTTAAATGATACAGCACACTAGATAACTGGAGTCAAAATTTAAATGGTTCCACTGAATGCCACACATCTATTCATATTTTGTTTATTGAGTTATTGTGCGTGTTATATTCTTTCAATTACATAAATGTGTCAGGTCATTGTAGTCCCCATCACACAGCAAATGAAAACAGCATAGCACTGCTTATATTCTCACTACTTAACCATGTAACATAGCCTGAGCTCCAACATAATGGGGTATCTTGAACAGAATGACCTCCTCCATGCCAACCAGCATGGATTGTGAAAACACTGATCATGTGAAACCCACCTCACACTTTTTTCAAGTGACATACTGAAAATTTGGACCAAGGCAGTCAGGTAGATGCAGTATTTCTTGATTTCTGTAAACTATTTGACTCAGCACCACAGTATCCTATGACTGTAAAATCAATGACTCACAGCTGGAGTTGGCCAATGCGTACAAATCTCTGGATGTTACACTTTGTAAGGATATGAAATGAAATGATCACATAGGCTTACATGTGGGTAAAGCAAGTGGTAGACTTCTGTTTATTGGCAAAATATAGGGGAAGTTCAATCAGTCTACAAAGGAAATTGTTCACAAATCACTCGTGCGACCCATTCTAGAAAATGTGCAGTCTCTTAAGAATAAATGATAAACATAATGAACTTCAGTACTGGATGGAAAACTGAAACTGCACTGTGATTTCAACACATGAGCACTGGTTTAGCAATGAAGAACTAAAATTAAGTGTGCCATTTGGATATGGACTAGCAACCAGCTACTGTAGAACAATTGTTAAGTACGGTGGTGTATCTGTATATGTTAAAATAGCGTAAACTTGATCTGCGAAGTTCTAAATGCAAATGGACTGTGCACAGAAGCAAAATTTGAAGCTGCAGCATAATGTCCCTGAAACAGGAAACTATAGTAACTTCAGTATACTGCCCCCCAAAATACAGAGAAGATCTGTTTGTGGAGTTTCTGGAGAAACTGATACTCTTGCTACTCAAATACAAACATTACAGAATACTAGTATTTGGTGATATCAATATAGACATTAGGTTTAAGAATATAAATATTGATATTTGCCAAATACGCTAAGATCCATTAACTTCTGTTGCATAAATGTCAAGCCCACAAGGCAGGAAGCATGTCTAGATAACATAATATGTAATTTTCATCTAAACAAAACAGAATTTGGCACAACAGAACTATGAATACTGGTCATGAGGGACTAGGGCTCAGACAAACTCTTAATAGCAAAATAATTGAAACTTCCATTGAACACAGAACAATTATAAGACCAATCAATGAATCAAAGCTAACACGTTGTTAAGTAAACTGAATTTAATACAGTGATATAAAATAATCACTACAGTTGCAGATGAATCTACCTATAAATTTTTATAACTGTTAACTGAACATTTTGAAGCATGACATCCAAAATGCTACAAGAAAATACTGAAGCAGAATTGCTACACCAAACTGCAGAATCTAAAACAGTGGTACACCCTATAGCTAAGTAGAAGAAGAATCAAAATGCTACTCTATCATGATAGGTCTAAGCATAATGATGCTGACAAAGAAATGCACGTGAAAGTGAAAAAGATTTAAAGGTCTGAAATCAGGGAAGCAAAGAGCGAAGCAAATGATAGATATATACACTGAACTCAGCTGAATAAATGCAAAGCTGCAGGGGATATTATTAAAAAGAAATAAACTGTGATGATAAAGTAGAGCAGATACCAATTCCACCTGATATTCTAAATGTATATTTTTTCAGTTCTGTCAGACAACAGCATCACAGAGGATGTGAAAAACCAGGGGCACTGCTTCCAGAAATGAACAGTAGCACACAGGCAGTTATTCCTGGACTCATGTAACTGAGAAGATGGTCAATGAATCAATAGCTAAGCTCAGTAATTCTAGAGCAGAGGATTATTATGGCCTCTCAAATTAATTAATGTGCAGTCTTTTAAGAATAAACTTAATGAATTTCAGTACTGGCTGGAAAACCTAAACTGCGCAGTGATTACAATAAATGAATACCGGATTAGCAAAATAATCAATAAAATTGTAAATGAAGGCATTTATCTGGAATGTTTAAATGCATCTGTAGTTAAACTAGTACATAAAAAAGGAGATATAGTATCTCCAGATGGCTACTGACCTATATCACCTATACCCATAATATCAAAAGTAATACAGTAGTGCATGGATAAACAGATGAGTCAATATTTCGAACATAATGGTATACTTACCTCCTCACAGTATGATTTCACGTTCAAACTTTCTACAGTCAGAGTAGTTGAGATCATGGTAGCAAAAATATACAATTGTTTTGAAAATAAAGATTTTATCTGAGCAACACTGTTGGACCTCAGGAAAGCTTTTGAAATGGTCTCCCACAATATTTCATAAAAAAAAACCTCTACCAACTACAGAATGAGAGAGAATGCTCTATGCCTAATGCAGTCTTACCTGTACAATAGAAAACAGTTAGTTAAGGTAAATAATCAAATGTCAGAATGTCTTCCAGTTGTAAAGTGTGTACCTCAAGGATCTGTTCTTGGACCTTTCCTTTTCATAATTCACATACATGATTTACATACAGTTGTACCACGTGATGCAGTGCTACGTGACAATGACACATTCAACACATGTGGTACCAACTTTGAAAATGTGCATCACAGCATGGCAGTGGCAGTGGCAATGGAGAGATGTTCTACCTGATTTGAGGCAAATGTACTGCAGAACAGTGATAGCAAAACCAAAGACATTTGTACTCAGTCTAAATGCTCCCAGTCATGATAACAAAACAAAAAAATTATTAGGATGTTACATAGATCAAAAGCTCAACTGGGATACACAGGGAAAATATGTGGCAGATTAGCATGTCATCTATCTGCTGTACAAGATAAGGAGCAGTGACAGTCAAGAATTTCTGTTATATCCATGTTTTGCATTCTTTCATTACCACTAGAGTTATGGGATACTACTATGGGGCAGTTCTGTAGGGGCAGTTCTGTAGACTCAAAATTAGTGCTTAAGCGGCAAAAGAAAGTTATAAGGAGCATTGCAGGATGTAGTCCATATGAATGATGCCGAGATTATTTTAAGAAACGGAATATAATGACAGTGCCTTGCCTATACATTTACAACTGCCTTGTCTTTGTTAAAGGGGGACTGATGGCCATAGATGTTGAGACCCATAGTGCTCAGAGCCATTTTTTTCTTTGTTAAAGATAATCTAAGTAAATTTGACCTCAGGTGGATAGTTCATAACCATAGCACAAGAAGTGAACATACAATTAATGTGCCATAGGCTATGCTTCGGAAAGACTCATAAAAATTACAAATACCTAGATCATGTCTACTTCAACAAATTACCTGAAAATGGATATGCCACACCAGTAAATAAATTTAAAACTAGTCTTATGAGATAGACGAAAAGTAAAGCAATTTAGTCTGCTCAAGACCCACATTTCTTATGGGAATGAAGAATAAACTAACTACAAACTTTAAATATTGCACAGTTTGTAATTATTTTATTACTGTTTCATATACTTAGTGTTAATTATTTGTTTGATTACTTAGTATCTTTGTCACTCACTTAACTAAGTAGTTCATTTATTTTGTAATTGCTCTGTTAGGACACTTTTTGTTGTTATGGGCATTTATTTAAATATGTAGTCACCCATCCCAAACTATTTTCTTATACATACTCAAAGGTGAAATAAAACATTCTGTTCAAGATAATATTTTAACTAATTACACTTAAACTTCTAGATATAGGTTAATGTATATCACCTGAGCAGGACAAGGAGAGAAAGACCTTAGTTTAATATGTATGCCATATTTGTAGTTTATGTATAATTTGAATAGTGGACACTTGTAAAAGTGATGATGTTGAGCGGCAAGCAGCTGTGCGACTATTTTATTATTCATTTCAAGTGATGCGGGTCGTAAATACTGAGAACTGTCTGAAACTGTGGACTTTAAGTACTTACGAGCTGTTTAGTGTAACAGAATGTGACTCTGTTTCATGCATGCCAATGCCAGGTTGGGAATCTGATACAATTCTAATTATACATTCAAGTAAACTTTACTGCATTTGAAAGTTACTATTATTTTATTTTCATATTTAAATGAATTATTTCCATCTACCATTTTAATCATTTCATGTCTTTGGCTGACTGAATAAATGATAAGTTCATTCAATTACCTCAGGAGGGAGATGAAAAGTTTTTGATGCTGTTGAGTCACAACCATGCAATGCTTGTTAAAAGAGTAAACCTCCATTTCACTGTGTATTACTATATTTATCTTCTATACTATCTGGATTTTGGCTTTTATGCCATTATCAAGTACAATGCTAAAAGTTGTTAGACCATTATAAGTCTTATATCTGTTAAGGCAGTCCAAAGCACATAAATGAGGCTAACATATGCTTTTAAGATGTAACTGTTTTGACAGCTGAATCTCAAAGACCTGTGTTAGCCTAGTTTACCTGCTCTGGAATGCCTTAATAGATATGACTTAATAATTGTCTAACAACATTCAGCATTGTTCTTGATAATGACAAAGCTGAAATCCAGATAGTTCAGAAGATAAATATAGTAATACACAGTCAAATGGTAGTTTAATATTTTAAAAAGGTAGGAGATGACTCAGACGGTAGGGCACTTGCCTGGGAACAGCAAAGGTCCTGCGTTCGGGTCTCAGTCCAGCATACAGTTTTAATCTGCTTGGAAGTTTCATCTACCTCAGTTATTCGGAAGAATAGAAACCTTTTATCAACATTATTCTATTTTATTATAATTTTTTTACTTCAAAAATTTGCATTATGTCCTAATTATTGGATAATTAGAATGAAGGATCGAAGGCACAACTACTTTTACAGCAAGTTTAGCTGATGGGCGTGTATGGCTTGGCATTAAGACTATAGCAAGCCACAATTCTAAATAGAGTGAAGCATTGCCCACTGTCTCTTAGTGCATAATCTCTTCTCAGGCATTTTATTTGACAGACAACATGAGGGCGGGTCTGTTGCAAACCATGCAGAATTATTTATCCTTTGTGCAAGATCATGTAAAATGATAGAAATTAAAATACATAATTATAATATAATTCAAATTTATTCAGTTCACAAAAAATTTTCTGCTAAAATTCAGATAGAAAAGACACTCTCACCAAAATTACATTTATATTAAACATATTTGTGTATTTTGTAAAACATTTGTGAACCATAATTTTCAATTATATGTTAATTATTGTAGAGATTTAAACAACTGATTTATACATTTGCATTGTTACGATATTATTTACTGTACAATGGCTGAACCCACGACATTATTTTCAAGTTATTTCTAAGTTAGTGGCTGATTAGTCCAAGTTAGTTCAATTCCATGTACATGCATGGATGGATGGATGGGTGGATGGATAGGTGGATGGACTGATTCATGGTGTTAAAGGGACCAAACTACAAGGTCACCGGTCCCTTAATCCTTAATGTGTCAAGCATGGAATAGTCCCAGAGAAATCACAATGGACTCAATTATATCTGAGAATCAGGATAACCAAGTATAAGTAGAAGTGTGAAGTGAGATTGGGTAAAAGGTTAAAGGTGGGAGAGTTGTCCTACCCATGAAGCAACTGCAGGCCCCCGGGATATGTTATGCAACTGGAGACATGCCCTCTGCATTCAGCTGCTGTTAGACTACTCGGGTCAGAGCAGGTTACAGAGTACCCCTCCAATCCTTCAAGTAGCAGATGAGGCTAATGTGCCCCAACTCAGAGAGATGAGTAAAAACCACTTTCATGGGTAAAACTTAAAACCAAATCAGCTGTTTTTGCATTATCCACTAGCACCAGGGGTATGAGATCAACAAGTTTACAGTTTCACCATAAGGTGGCCAAATTAGGGCAGGCCAGTAGGATGTGGGCCGCTATGAGACAGACAACATGACAATAGTGGGGTGAATCCTCATGTTAGACAATGTGGTCATGGGTGAGCCAAGTGTGGACAATGTGAACACAACAGAGAACAGTAGATTCCCTGCAAGAAGCATGAAGGGAAGGCTGCCACATGGTCACGATCACCTTTATGGTTCACAGTATATTTGTTGAACCCAGGTCACACCAGTCTGCATTCCAAGCCTCCAACAACTGTCGCCTTAGAGTCAACCCAAGGTCCGGCTCCAGTACCCCCACCTCCAAAGGCAGCATCCTGGTAGCCAACTTGGCCAATCAATCTGCACGTTCGTTCCCTGGGCTCCCAACATGAGCAGAGGTCCATACAAAGATGACCGACCTTCCAGCATGGTGGAGGTCTTACAGGAGATCCTGGGTAGTCACAGCCAATGGGTGTCGAGCATAGCACTCATCAACAGCCTGAAGACTACTCGAGGAGTAACTGCAGAATAAGTATGACCTGCCAGAGCAAGAACAAAGGTGGCTGAAAGCTCAAGCAATGGCCACTGATTCAGCAGTGAATACACTGCTTCTGTTTGGCACGGAATGTAGTTCATTGCATCTCGCGTGTGTGTATGCAAAACTGGTCTGTCTGTTGACCACAGAGCCATCAGTGTACGCTACACCTGAGCTGGGAAATGTATGAAGGACATCCAGGAACAGGCAGCAAAAAACCATAGTGTCTATTGAGTCTTTTGGTCCAAAGGAAAGATCAAAGCATATCTGAGGATGGGGTACACACTGCAGTGGGTGCAGGCAATTTCTCCCTGATAAGAGGTGACAGTGGGGAAAGATGGAGTTCAAAGCAGAGACTCTGTATGCAAAATGCAGTCATGACTCCAGACCTTGGTCTCCATTGTGAGCAGCAGATCTCCCTATCAGGAAGACAGACACAGTGCTCAGGGAAGCATCAAACGGGTATTCCATAGTTAAGCAGCAGTTGATGTCTGACCTTTAAGTGAGGTATGCCAGCCTCCATGAGCAGATTGTTCACAGGCCTGTTCTGAAAGGCACCTGATGCATGTTGGACACCACAACAGTGCATCAGGTCCAGCATCTACAATGCTGAAGGCAATGCTGAACCATACACCAGGCTCTCATAATCAGGACACAAAAGGATCAAAGTTTTGTAGAGCTGCAAAAGTGTACAGTGATCTTGTGCTGCAGCTGATGTTACTGAGACAGCAAAGAGTATTAAGGTGTGACCAGCACGTTTGCTTAAACGGGAGAAGATGGGGAAGCCACGTCAACCAGATTTCAAAGAGTAAGACTCCACCACATTGAACATTTGGTCACCAAGAGAGAGTTCTATTTGGGTGTAGACAGTATGATGGTGATATAAGTGCATGACAAATCTTGGCAGCAGAAAACTGAAAGCCATGGATGAGAGACCAGGACTGTGTCTTTCAAATGACACCCTGCATTCAGCATTCTGCAAAACCCACAGTTGAGGAGCAATAGTGGATGCAAAAGTCATCAGTGTATTGGGAGGGTGACACTGCACACCCCATAGCTGCAGCTAGACCGTTGATAGCCACTAGAAAAAGGGACATACTCCATACAGAGCCCTGTGGGACCCCATTCTCTTGTATTTTGGAAGTACTGTGGGAGCACCAACTTGAAACCAGAAATTATGGCAAGACAAGGTGTTCCTTAAAACAATTGGGAGTTGGCCCTGGAGACCCCACTGATGGAGAGTAACAATGATGTGTGACATCACATGGTGTCATAAGCCCTGTGCAAATCAAAGAAGACAGCAATAAGATGTTGATGCTGGGAAAATACTGACCAAATAATGGTTCCAGGAAGACAAATTTTCAGCAGCAGAATGGCCTTAGTGGAAACCACCCAGGGACTGAGGAAAATAGCCTGTGGCTCAAGGTACCAACATAGCCATTGGCTCCTCATCCATTCAAGAAGCTTTCAGAGAACATTAGTAAGGCTAATCAAGCAATAGCTGTCCATCTCAAGGGGGAGTTTAATCATTTTCAGTACTGAGGTGATCACACTTTCTCACCATGAGACGGGAACTCACCCTCACTCCAGATACAGATGAAAGTGACAAGAATGTGAGGTTGGCAATCCACTGGTAAGTGTTTGAGCATTTGGTTGTGGATGGGGTCTGGCTATGGAGCTGTGTCAAGGCAAAGTACTAGGGCACTGAGGAATTCTCACTCACTGAATGAAGCACTGTAAGGTTCCAGGGGATGTTTAGTAAATGGTAAAGGAAGTCGCTCTCCCCTCTATTTGAGGACATGAAATGCAGGCTAATAATTCTCAGATGCAGAGAATCAAGCATAATAAAAAGCAAAACGTTTGGAAATAGTATGTGGATAAGTGTAGACATCACCACTCTCAGAGATACTAGGTACACTCGCAGGGTACTGGTGTCAATGCAGACGTTAAATCTACATCAAAGCTGGGAAGGAGGCGTACATGATCCAACTATAGCAACATACTGCTCCCAGCATTTTGTTTCTGTCATTTTATTGGTGGCACACATGGGCGCATAGAATTTAAAGGCACTGAAGAACCCATATGCAATCTCTAAATGCCACGGAAATTTCAGGAGTCTGTCTTCTGATGGGGGGATCCCAACCATGAGGGGATCATTAAGTCAGCTGTTGATAGAATGGCTGCAGTTGTGCTCTGGACAACCACATTGATCACTCCATCTGGTGGGGTGTAAATGGTGACAGCAGTGGTGAAAGTATCCCAATCAGATTTAGAGAGAGCCCATTTGGATGGACACCTAGGCAAGTGACACTGGGGGAAGGTCAGAATGATCAGAAAATGATCACCATGGCACAGGTCATTATGAATTCCAATGGATGGGCAGGAGAAAACCTGGGCTACAAATGGAAAAGTCAATGTCTGAATAAAACCCTTGTGCCACTATGAAGTGTTTGGGAACACCTGTATTCAAGAGACAAAGATCAAGTTCTTGAAGCAAGTTTTTGACATCTTTACGGTGGCCAGTGGTCATTGTTCCACCACACAAAGGGTCTGGGCACTAAAGTCAGCCACTAGTGGAAAGGGAGGGGGGAGCTACAAAAACAGTCCACATAACACTTCCAAAGTTGTACTGAGTGACACATGTTTGCTGTAGAGAGTCCAGGATGTATGTACAAATACCACCCATTGCTCTTTCATAGTTAGTGTGACTATTAATATGTCTTAATAGCCATGGAGGGTAGTGGTCCACATTGTTGAGAAACAAGTTTCCTGGAGGGCGATCCAAAAAAACAGAGGAAATGCACAGAAGACTTTGTAGCTCAGCCAAGTGGTGAAAGAAACCACTTCATTTCCACTGGAAGCTCATGCTAGCAATATCCCGTCAGGGCATGAAGGGACGAAGGAGGCAGGTCATGCCTTAGTGCTGCCTGCTGCCACTGGTTGTGAAGATACACCATTAGTATACATTTGTTACAAATCAGGTTGTGTGGGGAGGGGGGGGGGGGAGGAGGGGGGGGGGAGGACCATAGGGGGCCACCGGGAATATTGCCTTGGGTATAAGGGGGAACATTTCTGGTATGGCAGCGTGACAGCCACCAGAATCTCTGTTTTGGAGGATTTCTTTGTGTTCTTAGATGATAGACTTCTGTGAGGGTATGTCTGCCCCCATATTCTGGGACACAGGAGTCCTACAACCTGTAACCTGTGGCTCCTTCAGCCACCAGCTAGCATCTGGTTGCAGGTCAGCTGAGTCCTGAGAAGAGAGCATTCTGGAGGACCCCTTCCTGGAAAGGGGTGCCAGAGGAGGGTTTTGATTTCCTGGTTAGTGGTTGGGAACTGATGTCTCCAGCTGACAGGGTGTCAGTGCTCCCAAAGGAGGTGTGGAGGAGGCAGCAGGAGGAGGACCCCCAATCACCAGGGGAGTAGGTATAATTGAGTGCCATGAGGGCTGAATGTAGAAGACATGGTTGGGTGATGGCAGTCGCTAAAGAAGACAACAACACTGTAGCAGTAGCATACTTCATTGTCATACACGTAGAATGTAGCTGATGGTATTTCTTTTTGGCCTCTTGGTATGTGAGGTAGTCAAGGGTCTTGTGCTCCTGAATTTTCTTTACTCATATCAAAATGGTGTAGTCTGGTGAACAGGGGGACTGGTGCTCCCCAAAGCTGACACAGATGGGAGGAGAGGCACAGATGGGGTTGGCCTTGCAACGTGAAGACATGGTTCCAAATTGCATGCATTTGTAGCATTGAATGGGAAAATATATATTATGGCCTGATATCACACTGATACACTTTCACCTTGACCTCTTCAGGCTATGAGTCACCTACAAAGGCCAAGATGAAGGCTCTAGTATCAACTGTATTGTCTTTTGGTCCCCTCTGGGCATAACAGACAAAATGAACACCTCATTGCTCCAGATTAGCATGCAACATGTAATCAGTTTGCAAAAGGAGATCTCTGTGAAAATGATACCATGCAACATATTCAGACTTTTATGGGGGAGTGAGGGTTATAGTGGCAGGAACGTCACTCAGCTTGTTGCAGGTAAGTAGCACCCATGACTGAGTGGGGGAGGAGGCCATTTTAAGCAGAACTGAGTCACTTCTCATTTTTTAAATCACTGCCTGACCTCAAAGTGTTCAACAAAGAACAAAAGGGAATCCCCATCCATCATAGAACAAACCAAGTGGGGGGAAGGGAATTTCTCACCATGACTGAGTCCTATGTTCCTCCCATGTCGTAGCAAGAGAAGGGAACATTTTGGGGTAATTTGTCTTAGCTTCAGAGGAGACTAGGAGACTGCTGGAGCCATCTGGGCACCACTGGAAGAAAGTTTAATTCACTTCATGTGTGAATCTTCCACAGTGGCACTACCCACTCTGAACGGGGGCTCCCCTATGGGCACTACCCAGCCACGGCAACATTTACCTGCCCGTAAACTGTTGCCAAGAGCCCCTGTGCCCCAGCCATTACGGGCATATATATACCTTGGCTTGAATGAGGAATTTCCAGATCAGGCACCAACAGTGTGATCTCTGCATGGTCAGGGGGTTCCACCATGGACGTACTTGACGACCCCTCCCCAACAATGGAATGGCTACCATTCTGGGTTTTGGGCACAGCACTATTGCAAGAAAGAAGGGTGCAAAGAGAGAAAGGCACAAAAGTGGAAAATACACCATGCTGGGTGACCTTCCTGCATAATCCACACTTCTGTAAAATTTAGAAAAGAAGTAGCAAGTTGAACCAAACAGGGCGACTATACAATTAATAATGAAAAGTAGTATAGGGCCAGAAGGTAAGAAAATGAGTGCCTAAACACAAACCAGATCCAAGCACAATCAGCATAAAGAGGATCATCCAATAGAAAGGCAGAGAGAGAAAAAAAAGAACAGGAGAAAGATAGATTTGCAGCACCAAAAGGGAAGTGGTACTGTGAGGGCTGGGGCCCCATGGTGGCCAAGCATATGCTCACAAAAGAGCTGTGAGCCAC
Source organism: Schistocerca americana (assembly GCF_021461395.2). Lineage (NCBI taxonomy): Eukaryota > Metazoa > Arthropoda > Insecta > Orthoptera > Acrididae > Schistocerca > Schistocerca americana. Next base: position 449,111,578 of record NC_060119.1, on the reverse strand, counting down.
CTGGGTGGATTCTGTGTACAAGTTCATATGAAAGTTTCGTTAAAAATCACAAACATTCAATAAAATTCAATCATGATTTGAAATCCTGGGTACACTGTTTTTTACTGGACTAACATTGTCTATCTATTCACTAAAACCCAGGACTCTGCAAACTGCAGAAAGGAGTTATTGAAACATACTGTCTATGTGAAATAAACAGAAGGGACAAGCAAAATTTGATAGCTTTGTATCGTTCTGCACGTCCATGTAATCTGTGGCACACTCCACTTTTTAAGTTGAAGAAATACACAAAGAAACATATAAAATCTAAATTCTTATTCATGGTGATACGATGATGCTGTATACCCAGCCCAAGAGATATACAGCAATAGTAGAAAAAGCCAGCACCATGCAGGCACATTACTTGCCAGGTACCTCACAGTTCTAAGCAGTCAGTTCCATGTGACACTCACATAATTGGGGCTAATTTCTGCTTCTGCATCATGTTCAGCAGTGCATCGTATCTGTCCTATGACAGTATTGCCAGCTGCCACAAAGAGCACCGTCAATCGGGGGCAACTTTGCTTCTGCAAAGTATGTGTGCAGAAAGAGATCCTTCCATCAAGAGAAACACAAGATGATATGCTGCCAACACTCACTCAGCCCCTGTAATCCTACTATGGAGCCTAGTTCCTGCAGTTCCACTACAGAGCCCAGTTCCATTCCAAAGTTATTACAGTTATGCTTCTCCTACAGAGAGTTCCAAAGTTCTAGAGTGACTGCAGTTCTGACATAACAGTTGCTATATATGGAGCAATAGTAATAGTGTCTGCTAGAATTGTATGCAAGTTAATTTCTGTCAAGTGACTAGCTCATAAACTCCCAGTGACACCAAGTTATTTTGATTCAGTTATGTTAGGTACAGGACTTCAAGTGCCACAGCTCAAGCTACACATAAAACTACTTTCGTTTACTGTAACTATTTAGTGTGATGAATGATATTTCTGCTTTCACACTGTGCTACCACATTTATGTTATAGTGCCACTCTGCCAAGAAAGTGTTTGCTTAGATAATTGCAAGTGCATGTATACTGCCACTTTGTAGGGAACTATAGTAGGAAATATGTTTTCTGCTTCTTTGGATTTTGGGCTTGATTAACAGTGACATTTAGTTACAACTACCCAATGCCAGTGATGAGAAACAAGTTTATGAACAGCATTCCAGTGGCAATGCACAGGAAAAATTTTCAGGAGTGATGATATTTTCGCCATTTCATAACACTGGTGACAAAGTACAAAAAAATATCGGGGCCAGTACCACATCAAGAAATGAGGCAGTGCAGATCCACAGAATAATTCTTGTCAACACAGACAATGAGCAAAGAGAAATAGTACTATCAATAAAGTATAAAGAAATACTGGAGGCAAGAAAAGCTCCAACATTAAGGAACTAAGCAGGCAATTTTATTAATATTTTCAATTATTTAACAGAATGCACATTTTTCCTCTAATTTTTGTGGCAATTCTGCATGGCTTAGATTTATCATGCTGTCTATATTAGAAGCTAGGGCTGCTAATCCATTTTCTTTTCTGGAAGACTTTCAATAATTTTGTAAATTGTTCCACACGTATTTTTTCAGACATGGCCTAACCACAACTCGCTCTCCTGCAGTCCATGCAACAACTGTCAGCAGCTTAGAAGCTAATCATGGCATGCGTGGCCAGACTTGAAGACAACAAGTAGGATGGCCAACAGCAGTTACAACATTTTAAGATGCCACCACCACTCTTTAGGGCCTACAATAGGAAACTTGATAATTCAAGAATGTCTCTAGTACCTCTTCATCACTTCCTTGCTGTGATTACATAGACTTTCCCAGCATAATAACTGATGGAAGCTCTTCTCGGATATGCAAGTGGCTAATGAAGTCATCTTGAAACAATATTTTGTCAAGATAACTGCTTTATCCAGCTGCTTACCCAAGAAGAGTTTCATCAGTTATTACACCAAGAAAGTCTATGTAATCACATTAAGAGATTTAAGTGCTTAGGCACTTGTGTTTTTATGAAGGTGCTGTAATGATGGAATTATTCCTAAATTTGCTAGAATTGATCATTATAATGATATAAACAATGGCTGAGAAGAGTAAGAAGTGACCCAGTTTTGCTCTAGTACATGAACACATTCATTTTACTCATAAACAATTGGATTTTATATCCAAAGATTTATACTATTTGCATTTGGCGATTTCATCTCAGCTGTCTACTGCATCTCGGGAATGCGTAGCTAGTTCTTCTTCATCATTTTAGGACTCTGTGCAGAGGAATGCTGTCACTAAACACTCATCTGAGTTGTATCAAATTATTCTAGTTTTTTTTGTTTAAACATTTCAAAGAATCATAAGACCCCCCCCCCCTCTCTCTCTCTCTCTCTCTCTCTCTCTCTCCTTTTAAGAAGTAAATCATATGAGCAGGTTCATGTGAAACATCCACAACACAGCTAAAGGTACATGCTGTACTGGGTTGTTGGTAACATAATTTAAATTGCAAATCAGGTGAAAAGCAGATTATTATTATTATTACCTGATTACAAAGATAGTTCAAAATTGGAACACACTTTTTTTAAGAAAAGAAGGTAAAATATGTATGTCAGTCCATGAAGATCAGACAAGTGGGATTATGTAGTACATGTCATATAAGCACAACACACACTACCCAGGATATGTATATTTTTGTGGTTTAGTAAATCTTGTAAGTAGATGCAACTATGGATGTTTTTAGTGGGACTTATATAAGTATCTACCTATGTCATACCCTGAAACTGTATACCTTATTGAGCCATAGTGGGACTGTTTGATTTACCTTTGCCTGAATATCCTCTTTGCCTCACACATCATTAGCGGTCAACTCTTTGGTTGTGGCCAGAGTGTATAATGGAGGCGAGCAGATGCCCAGGAGTGCTTACTTATTGAGTGACAGTGAGAGAGAAAAACAAGGATGGATCGCATTCGTTGAGATGGCATGAGCTCTGGTGCACTCTTCCTTTTGTGTATAGGTGATCAATTAAAGGTGGCATTAAGATCCTATTTCTCCTTTGGGTAATTTTATGTGCAATACATGTGTTTTAAAGTATTATGTATTTATTAGCTAATCCAGTCCCTCACCACTTCGCCACCTAGCTCCTGGCTACTAAACCATTACGCTTACGGTATAACATATTTCTTATATCCTGTCCTGATTAATACATGTAGACATTAATGCCTACAAATATGTGGTTTCAATGTATTACCATTAAAAAATATGTTCCTATTTTAACTCATCTAACCAGATAATAGTGCCATACGTTCTTATGATTCTTTGAAAAGGTGACACATCAGAAAAGCTTGAACTCCGTTTCACTCTATGTTGTTGTTGTGGTCTTCAGTCCTGAGACTGGTTTGATGCAGCTTTCCATGCTACTCTATCCTGTGCAAGCTTCTTCATCTCCCAGTACTTACTGAAACGTACATCCTTCTGAATCTGCTTAATGTATTCATCTCTTCGTCTCCCTCTACGATTTTTACCCTCCACCCTACCCACCAATGCTAAATTTGTGATCCCTTAATGCCTCAGAACATGTCCTACCAACCAGTCCCTTCTTCTTGTCAAGTTGTGCCACAAACTCCTCTTCTCCCCAATTTTGTCAATACCTCCTCATTAGTTATGTGATCTACCCATCTAATCTTCAGCATTCTTCTGTAGCACCACATTTCGAAAACTTCTATTCTCTTCTTGTCCAAACTACTTATCATCCATGTTTCACTTCCATACATGGCTACACTCCACACAAATACTTTCAGAAACGACTACCTGACACTTAAATCTATACTCGATGTTAACAAATTTCTCTTCTTCAGAAACGCTTTCCTTGCCATTGCCAGTCGACATTTTATATTCTCTCTACTTCGACCATCATCAGTTAATTTGCTCCCCAAATAGCAAAACTCCTTTACTACTTAAAGCGTCTCATTTCCTAATCTAATTCCCTCAGCATCACCCGACTTAATTCGACTAGATTTAATTATCCTCATTTTGCTTTGGTTGATGTTCATCTTATATCCTCCTTTCAGAACACTGTCCATTCCGTTCAACTGCTCTTCCAAGTCCTTTGCAGTCTCTGACAGAATTACAATGTCATCGGCGAACCTCAAAGTTTATATTTCTTCTCCATGGACTTTAATACCTTCTCCGAATTTTTCTTTTGTTTCCTTTACTGCTTGCTCAATATACAGATTGATTAACATCGGGGAGAGGCTAAAACCCTGTCTCACTCCCTTCCCAACCACTGCTTCCCTTTCATGCCCCTCGACTCTTATAACTGCCATCTGGTTTCTGTACAAATTGTAAACAGCCTTTCGCTCCCTGTATCTTACCCCTGCCACCTTTAGAATTTGAAAGAGCATATTCCAGTCAACATTGTCAAAAGCTTTCTCTAAGTCTACAAATGCTGGAAATGTAGGTTTGCCTTTCCTTAATCTTTCTTCCAAGATAAGTCGTAAGGTCAGTATCGCATCACGTGTTCCAATATTTCTACGGAATCCGAACTGATCTTCCCCGAGGTCGCCTTCTACCAATTTTTCCATTCATCTGTATGATAGTTTGGTAATTTTCACATCTGCTTTCTTTGGGATTGGAATTATTATATTCTTCTTGAAGTCTGAGGGTATTTCACCTGTCTCATACATCTTGCTCACCAGATGGTAGAGTTTTGTCAGGACTGGCTCTCCCAAGGCTGTCAGTAGTTCTAATGGAATGTTGTCTACTCCCGGGCCCTTGTTTCGACTCAGGTCTTTCAGTGCTCTGTCAAACTCTTCACGCAGTATCCTATCTCCCATTTCATCTTCATCTACATCCTGTTCCATTTCCATGATACTGTCCTCAAGTACATTGTCCTTGTATAGACCCTCTATATACTCCTTCCACCTTTCTGCTTTCCCTTCTTTGCTTAGAGCTGGGTTTCCATCTGAGCTCTTGATATTCATACAAGTTGTTCTCTTTTCTCCAAAGGTCTCTTTAATTTTCCTGTAGGCAGTATCTATCTTACCCCTAGTGAGATACGCCTCTACATCCTTACATTTGTCCTCTAGCCATCCCTGCTTAGCCATTTTGCACTTCCTGTCGATCTCATTTTTGAGATGTTTGTATTCCTTTTTGCCTGCTTCATTTATTGCATTTTTATATTTTCTCCTTTCATCAATTAAATTCAATATTTCTTCTGTTACCCAAGGATTTCTACTAGCCCTTGTCTTTTTACCCACTTGATCCTCTGCTGCCTTCACTATTTTATTTTTATCCCTCAAAGTTACCCATTCTTCTTCTACTGTATTCTTTTCCCCCATTCCTGTCAGTTGTTCCCTTATGCTCTCCCTGAAATTCTGTACAACCTCTGGTTCTTTCAGTTTAGCCAGGTCCCATCTCCTTAAATTCCCACCTTTTTGCAGTTTCTTCAGTTTTAATCTACAGTTCATAACCAATAGATTGTGGTCAGAGTCCACCTCTGCTCCTGGAAATACCTTACAATTTAAAACGTAGTTCCTAAATCTCTGTCTTACCATTATATATATATAATCTATCTGATACCTTGTAGTATCTCCAGGGTTCTTCCATGTATACAACCTTCTTTTATGATTCTTGAACCAAGTGTTAGCTATGATTAAGTTATGCTCTGTGCAAAATTCTACCAGACGGCTTCCTCTTTCATTTCTTACCCCCAACCCGTATTCACCTACTATGTTTCCTTCTCTCCCTTTTCCTACTCTCAAAATCCAGTCACCAACGACTATTAAATTTTCGCCTCCCTTCACTACCTGAATGTTGTTGTTGTTGTTATGGTCTTCAGTCCTGAGACTGGTTTGATGCAGCTCTCCATGCTACTCTATCCTGTGCAAGCTTCTTCATCTCCCAATACGTACTGCAGCCTACATCCTTCTGAATTTGTTTAGTGTATTCATCTCTTGGTCTCCCTCTACGATTTTTACCCTCCACGCTGCCCTCCAATACTAAATTGGTGATCCCTTGATGCCTCAGAACATGTCCTACATTTCATCAATTTCTTCATCATCTGCAGAGCTAGTTGGCATATAAACTTGTACTACTGTAGTATGCGTGGGTTTCGTGCCTATCTTGGCCACAATAATGCATTCACTACGCTGTTTGTAGTAGCTTACCCACACTCCTATTTTTTTATTCATTATTAAACATGCTCCTGCATTTCCCCTATTTGATTTTGTATTTATAACCCTGTATTCACCTGTCCAAAAGTCTTGTTCCTCCTGCAACCGAACTTCACTAATTCCCACTATATCTAACTGTAACCTATCCATTTCCATTTTAAAATTTTCTAACCTACCTGCCCAATTAAGGGATCTGACATTATACGCTCCAATCCATAGAATGCCAGTTTTATTTCTCCTGATAATGACATCCTCTTGAGCAGCCCTGCCCGGTGGAGATCCGAATGGGGGACTATTTTACCTCCGGAATATTTTACCCAAGATGATGCCATCATCAAGCTGCATGCCCTCAGGAAAAATTATGGCTGTAGTTTCCCCTTGCTTTCAGTCATTCGCAGTACCAGCGCAGCAAGGCCATTTTGGTTAGTGTTACAAGGCCAGATCAGTCAACCATCCAGACTGTTGCCCCTGCAGCTACTGAAAAGGCTGCTGCCATCTCTTCAGGAACCACACGTTTGTCTGGCCTCTCAAGAGATACCCCTCCATTGTGGTTGCACCTACGGTACGGCCATCTGTATCGCTGAGGCACGCAAGCCTCCCCACCAATGGCAAGGTCCATGGTTCATAGGGGGGGGGGGGGGGGGTCACCCTATGTAATGGATGAAATTATGGGCAATATTCTTGCTTATATGGTTTATACTTCAATAGAAATATCTGGATTTTTTATGATGAAAAGTAATATAGCTACATCAGATGCTGCATTGTGCTCTAGAGTGAAATACATTATTTATCTATCTAGATTAGTTTCACAGATTACATGGATTTGCGATGAAAAGATATACTGTGGTCTTCACATGTAATTTGGTTTGGTTTCTTATATGGCACTGCTTAGTAGTTCCATAGTGAAACCATGTATTGTCAGTCTTGAACAGTTGTACATCAATAGTGTACCACTCTATAACAAAAGGAAAGTTGCCACTCACCATATAGCAGAGATGCTGAGTCGCAAATAGGCACAAAAAAAGACTGTCACAAATAACAGCTTTCAGTCAGTAAGGCCTTCGTCAGACTTAGACAGCAAACACACACATACACGCTCATGCAAATGCAACACACACACGAGTGTGTGAGTTGTGTTTGCATGAGTGTGTATGTGTGTGTTTGCAGTCTAATTCTGACAAAGGGCTTACTGGCCAAAAGCTGTTATTTGTGACAGTGTTTTTGTTGTGCATGTCTGCAACTCAGCATCTCCATTATATGGTGAGCGGCAACTTTCCTTTTCACAATATTAAACAATGGAAAATCCAGGATGGAATGTAACAATACCAGAGAAGGGAACTCACCATATAGCGGAGATGCTGAGGCGCGATAGGCACAACAAAAAGATTCACACAATTATAGCTTTTGGCCATTAAGGCCTTTGTCAGCAGTAGACAGACGTACACACATACGCACACACACACACTGACGCAAAGGCAACTTGCACACACGTCTGCAGTCTCAGAGAGCTGAAACCACACTGCAAGCAGCAGCACCAGTGCATGATGGAAGTGGCGACTGGGTGGGGGTAAGGAGGAGGATGGGATGGGGAGGGGGGCAGATAGTATGGTGGGAGTGGCGGAAAGTGAAGTGTTGCAGTTTAGATGGCCGCCATCTTCATGTGAGTTAATGCTCGTGCACTGCCTCGCCGGAACATAATTGGCATTTCCTCTTTTGTACTAACAAAAATAATGATGGTAGATGTGGTACCTGTAAATGCATAATGTTACAGATCTGAAGATGACAGTTGTACCTGTCAAAATCGGTCAGTAAAAATAGTTTTGAATGTGATATTGGCTGTAAAATATTTCTTTAATGTAAATTTCATTCATTAAATGCCTATGTAAAAAGTCTTACGAAGATTCTCTAATTCTAGATAGACTTATCATGCACTCAACAGATAATACATTAAAGAAGGACCTACTTAATCTAAACAACTCCCCTTTAGAAGACTGTTAGGCATTAATTCTGGCATAGAAACAAACACATGTTCTGCTGAAGTGATACAGTGTGAGGATACTGACGTGTTCTCAATGCGACAAAAACTGACAAAGCCAAGTGACCAGTGCAATCAGACCCAGTAAACACAGAGTGAGCATGCTACTCAACTGAGACAGTCAGCAAACAAGTTCATAAAAACTAAATTACAATCCTGTGCATGTTGTTGCATAGACCACAAAAGACACAATTGTTTCTGTAGGAATGCCTGTTGTAATTCTTGTAAGACAGAACATAGGGAAGAAGCGTGTACAATGATGCACAAACAACAAAAATCAGAGACTGAAGCTTAGTGCAGTGGTTAATAATGAACATGTCTAAATTCAAAAACTTTCACTGTCAAAAAGTCTCATGAATCCCATCTTTTTTGTGAATAAGTAGTCATTGTCTGTAGTGCTGTAGTTAACATAGTGCCAGTCAACTTCCAAATTGACCAGGGTCATCAGTTTCAATCATCAACCAACAGGGGTACTGAAAATTAGGATCGCCAAAGAGGTTTTCAAAGTTCACTGTTCAGTTACAGCAGTGAGTAGATTCCAGTAAAAGTGCTATTTTCAACAGATGTTCCATATAAAAATTTATGAAACATGTTACATTTGTAGTTGTCAGTTCAAATAAGGCAACTAATTTGCTCTAATAATTTACACTTCACTATTCACTTAGGAGCAAATCAAATTCAGACTGACATTCTGAATGGAAAGTTAAAAGAACTCTTGCCAAAGGAACTATTCGAATGGAACAGAAATCAGTAGATGCAATGTACATGTACAGATAAATAAATGATTACAATTTCAGACAAATTGGATGATTTATTCAACTGAAAGAGCTTCAAAAACTGAGCAAGTTAATAATGTGTTGGTCTACCTTTAGCCCTTATTCAAGCAGTTATTCACTTTGTCACTGACTGGCAGAGTTTTGGATGTCCTGAGGGATTTCAAGTTAATACGTTCCAATCGGCATTTTAGCTCACCAAAATCCAGAGCTGGCTGGAGGGCCCTCCCCATAATGCTCCAAATGTTTTCAAATGGGGAGAGACTCAAAAACCTTGCTGGGAAAGCAGTAGAAACTCTTGCAGTTTGGGGGTGGGTATTATCTTGCTGAAATGCAAGCCCAGGATGGCTTACCACGAAGGGCAACAAAATGAGCATAGAATATCATTGATGTACAGCTGTGTTTTAAGGCTGCTGTGAATAACAACCAAAGTGGTACTGCTATGAACAGAAATGGCACTCCAGACCATCACTCCTGGTTGAAGGCAATATGGCAGATGATAGTCGGGTTCGTATCCCACCTCTGTCCAGGGTGTCTCGAGATACATTTTTAGAGGTGCCCCACACAGCACTGTGATATCAACTCGACTGTCACTCACCATACAGCCCAACATCCAGGAGTGAAGGTCTCGGGCACCACTTCTTTTCACAACAGGACCCATTTGGTTGTCACATGCAGCACCCTTACAGCACAGCATTATGTCAACAATATTGTAGGCCTGTTTTGTTCGCCTTTGTGGAAAGCCATCCTCTTTGTGTTTGCCAAACCCTACCTTAGTCAGTAAGGTCACTGGATATCTCCCCAATTGAGAATGTTTGGAGCATTATGGGCAGGGCCTTCCAACCAGCTTGGGATGTTGACGAGGTAACTCACCAATTGGACATTATTTGTTACAATAACCCTCAGGAGGGAATCCAACAATTCTATCAATCCATGTCAAGCCAAATAACTGCTTGCATAAGTGCCAGAGGTAGATTAATGTTTTATTGATTTGAATCTCTCGAATAAATCATTCTATTTTCCTGAAACAGTATTAATTTGCTTGGCAGTATTCCTACATTACATCTACCAATTTCCTTCATGGTGCATTGTTTTATTGTCTTAGAGTGTACATGATGTTATTTTTCTCAAAGCAACTAGTAGAATTAGAAATTACTAGGCACACATTACACTGAACCTGAATGCGGGGTGAAAATTTTGCAAAGCACACAAAATTTCCTTTGGATTAAAGGATAAAGTAAATCAGGAACTCGAAGGTTGAAGCCATAACCAGTAGCTACTGGGTAACACTAATAGTAGTTGTACAGAAACCGAATGGTTCAGTGTGCACCTGCGGAGATTTCGAAGTGATGGTAATGCACAATCTATTATTGACTCTTATCCTTTTCTCACATTGGAATAATTTATTTCAAAATTGGTGTGTAATTTGCCAAGATGGATCTTAAAGAACTGTATTTGCAAATTCCACTGGGTGAAGCCACACAGAGATTTATGCTATTACAAAAGGTCAACATTTGGAATAGCCAGCACACTGAGTTTGTCTCAGTGGTATTTAAAACAATTAATTTGGAAAGCTCCAAAAGCTGTGAACTACCTGGATGACATAAGTGTCTTAGGAATGACTCCTAAACTCTTATGGAATCTGAGATTTGTTTTCAAAATTCCACAAGCAGAAAATCTGAAATGTAACAAAGACAAGTGCTTCTTAACCCTTTAACTGCTCTGGACGTGTTAATGCGCGCACCTTTGTACCTGTCCCTGTGTGCTCTGAACGTGTTTACATGTGCCAGCAGTCCTTCTACCTGGTACTCTTAATGTGTCTACACGTAGACACGTTCAGAGTACCAGATAGGAGGACTGTTGGTGCATGTAAACATGTTCAGAGCACACAGGGACAGGTACACAGGCATGTGCTTTAACATGTCCAGGGCAGTTAAAGGGTTAAAAAGTCAAGGGCAACACTTAGGATATATAATGTCCGTACACAGCATCAAGCCAATACTCAATATACTGAAGTGGTTCAAAATCTTTTGGCTCCCAAGGAGATCAAGCAATTACGTACTGTATTGGGACAAATAACTTATTATAGGAAGTTTATTCATCATGCGGCTTCTATCTGTGAACCAATGCACAAGTTATTACATAAAGCCATCAAATGGATTTGGAATAGTGAATGCCGTCACACTTTTAATAAATGAAAACAATGTTTGCTTGATGCCAAATGTCTACGACATATGATCCTAACAAAATACTGACTATTGCAGTGGATGCATTGGACTATGGCACAGATGCTGTTTTGTAACACTGACATCATAGTTGTGAATGAACAATAGCATCAAGGACTCTGACAGTGGTACAAAGAAATTAGTCAGCTCTGATGATCATTTTCATAGTAAACAAATATCATTGGTACATTTACAGACATAAACTCATCCTCCTCATCAACCACAAACCTTTAATGTCCTTATTTGGACCAAGTTACACTGTTCCTACAAGGTCAGCTCAATGTTTCTAGTACTGGGCACTATTTCTGGCGATTACGACAAAGAGAACAAGTGAAAGCAGATTTTCTTTCACACCTGCCAATAGGGCAAGACAAAATGTTTCTCTCATCAGCTGATGTTTGCTTTTCAATAGATGTCAGTAGCCAAGACACTATGGGGAATTTCTTAGTAAATCCTAATTTAATTTCAAAACTTGCACCCAAACACCCTCTTTTGTCTGAGAGTAAGCAGTATATTCAAATGGAGTGGTCCAATGATAAGAAGTTCATTAATAAGCAAGAGATTAATCTTATTGGAATATGAGGCATGCACTTACAGTTCCTAAAGATGTCATTCTGGTGCATTCAGAATTAGGCAAGACATGAGTGGTTTTCCTCTCGTGCATAAATCTAAAGTACTACAAATGCTACATCAATGCCATTGGTGCTAGTTCACATCAAACACATTGGCAGAGACCACTGCTATTGGAAAAATATAGACAAAGAAACTGAATGCCACTTACGTCAAAAATACTAGTCAGCTCCATCTTGACAATATTTTCCATTTCCAAGGATATTACAACCCTGGCCGCATCTACACATTGATTTTCCAGGACCATTTCTAGGAATCTACTGGCTAATCCTTATTGATGCTTTCTCTTAATTTGAATTTGGGTACACATGTCATCGATAACTTTAACAGAAACGGTTCAGTTTTTTGTCAGAGTTGTTCTCTATTGGAGGATAGCCAAAGTCAGACAATAGCCCTCAATTTTCTTCTCAGAAGTATTATGATGCCAATGGACTTGATGAAAGATTCATACCCAAACTTTCAAGTCACACATGACAAAGTTTGTTCAACAGTACAATAAAGACAACAGTACAGAGTTACTCCACAAGATGCAGAATCTCCAGCTGAGAAACTCTATGGGAAACCAAAATGCACATTAATCTCAATTTCAAAGGCACTCATGCACCCACAAGCCAAGCTACGATGACAGCCAAAATTAAAAGATCTTTAAAACAAATGGTCCAGTACTCATTACAATGTACAAGTATGGGAAAAAGACATGGGTACCAGGCATAATCATAGAGCACCTGAGAAATATTATGTTTAAAATAAAAGTTCAAATGGAGTTGCTACAAGCCATAAAACAAAACCTGGCCGCACCACACTCCCAAGCTGTTTTCTTTTACAGACTCAGAAGACTTGTATGCAGCCAGCCATTTGAGAGATTTTCAGATGCAGCTGCCAGCAAACACTGACAGTGATTCTTGCAGTGGGGCCCAGCTGCAGCCAACCAGTGATGACGCGACTGAGGTGGCAGTCATGTCTTACATGTCAGATGAGCCTACGGATGTGGAAATGGCAAATACTTTACCGACTGCCCCCACACTGTGGTTTTGTGTGGGTATCCTGTGGTGCCGGAAGTGAATTCTAGGGGGAGTAACACATGTGCTTCCATCAATTTGCATGTCGGCAGGCAAGGAAACAGGACGTTAGTGAAGCCAAGTGGCTTCATCAGCTTTGTCTCCAGTGAATGGGCACTACGTACATATTCCAAGAGGTACATAGCAACACTATGAGAGGCCACCACCACACAGGCATTGTATTTGCCAGTCACCACCCAGTTCTGAGAGGTCAGCTCCAGATGTCACTCACATAACGTACAATAGATGGAACACAATAAAAGTAATGACATATACCATGTAAGTAAAACATTACATGTGCAAGACCTAAAAAAATATCAACAACAAAATAGAATATACACGTGTGGTAGTATTGGCATTACTTTTTGTATTTTTTAGTCTCTATTCTATGTTGCAATGGCATCACTGTTTATATTTTTTTGGGTCTTGCACATGTAATGTTTTACCTACATGGTTTATGCCATTATTTTACTGTGTTCTGTCTCTTGTATGAGATATTATTGTGATGCAGAGGTTGTAGCTTAGTCTTATGTTACAAACAGGCCCTACAAATGATTGGTTTGTAATTGACCTTTGCTTATTGTATTGAAGTTTCAGTTAATTCCATTTAGAGCCCCATGTTAGCACACAATTTTCTGTTGTCATTTCAGATTGTCAGATGGCTGGAGAATCAGCTGAAACTAGTGATCACTTAAACTTATGTAATTGTAATATTGTCTATCAAAATATTCTGTTAAGAAATTCTTTACCTTTATCCAAAAACTCATGCTTAATAGAATTTTCAATGGGAGAATGCATAAACAACACGGTGTACTGAACATATGTTGCAAAACAGCTCTGTCTCAGAAGAAGTACGCAGTGATGCTCCACAGAAGAACCAACAGTTAAGTATATGGGGTGATTGAAAAGGCTGTGATATTCAGAAAAAAAGAAGAACGTTTTATTTGAAATATCCTATTCATTTCTCAACATTGTTCTCCTTTTATGTTAGCACACTTTTTTCGGCTTTTTCCTAACCAACTCCTTTTAGCATTTTCTTCTTTGCCTCTAAGGGACCCACAGCTCTTGTGCCAATCTTGCCTCCAAATGCTTCTACTTGTGCTGCTTTTGCCAATTATTTTTTGCATATTTTTAAATTTAATTTATCCACTTATTCCTGGATCTCCCACTATGTCTCCTGCCAAATAACTTCCGCACTGTTGAAACCACTTACCACTTGATCCTCCTCCATTCTCATCAGATAGCCTTCCCACTGAGGTCTCCTGGAATTTATGAAGCTCATTATTTTTGCCTATTGTGACAATGTATAGATTTCTGTATTTTTTCTTCTCTTCCAGCTCTGGTATTCATTAACATAGTATGGACCAAAGATTTTCCTATAAACTTTGTTTAAAAATACTTGTATCTGGTGTTCTTCCATTCTAGTTAAACTCCACATTTCTGCTCCATACATTAGGACTGGTCTGATGATTATGTTATACAGCTTCATTTTAGTTTTCATTGTCACAAGATTTTGAATGGGATAGTAATATCATAGTATTTTTTTGAACTTCTACTTTTCTCCGATTTTGTTCATCTATCACTGCCCCCAGGAATTTTGAACTGTTCAACGTACTTGAATTTATGTTTGGCAATTATTGGATATGATCGGTTGTCTTAGTCATCTCTACCTTTTTGAACTATCACTTTTTTGTTTTCTTATCATTTGCTTTTAGGCCAAGTTTGGATGCTGCTTCTATGAGCTCTACAAATACTGTCAAATCTCTAGTTCTATTTCTCTTTCTCCAGTGAGAACTATACCATCTGCATGAGCTAAAACTAACTTTTATGCCTTTGGATGTCCCAGCAGGTACTAGTTTTATATTCCATTTAGTTTATGTTTTCATCCAAACACATTTTACAGAGGTTCAAAAGTGTAATGGAAATAACTCTGTCATTATATTCTGCTGGCTTTGCTGTGAATTGAGTTATAAGCTTTCATAAAATTGATGAACAAGTAATTTATTTTTGTTTACATTTTCATACTTTTTCATTTCTGATTACCAGTATAATGTTAGTAGTACACCTATTACTGTGAAAGTCATTTTGCTAATCCCCAATTATATTTTCTGTGTATAATTTCAAGTGGTTTAGCAATAAATAGGATAAAAATTTAAAGGCTGTCTTAACAAACACTATTCCTCTTCAGTTTCTAAAGTCTTCTCCATCTACTTTTTTTTGCATCGGACCCACCATGATTCTTTCCATTTTTTTGTATAGTTTTGGTTTTCGTCCATCTTTCAGTTCCCTTGCCATTTTTTTAGGTGTTTGTTTCTTCCCACAACCTCTTCATATGTCGCTCCTGGAACTTAATCATTATTAGGGCTGTTACTAGAATTTGTTATTGGTGATTCCAGATCAGAGCAGTTCAGTAGATCGTCAAAATACTACAGTGTAAAATATTCCTTACTTGTCGATAAAATTTTGCATAGTTCAATAATGATATTGCCTTCCTGATCTTTTATCGCCTTAGATTTGGTACTTAAAAAAAAAAAGGTAGAACTGCTGGTTTATCATCGGGCACCTCCCTAGATGGCAGACAGGGGAATTCCCATCAGATATGAGGGATACTGGAGAAGTAAAATGCTCAGGATGGACTAAAACCATCACTGCTGCCTTGTGATGGGTACAGAAATCTACAAGGTCAAAGGGAGGATGACCCCTACAGAGAAAGACCCTGTCCTCCATGTTGGGTGTTGTATGTAGAGTTAATAATCTGGCTATGGAAAAATTTTAAGATTACGAATGTCTCACATATGCCTCGGACTAAATATGGTCACCAAAATATGACAACATTTGACTGGAAAATGGACATATGATTTGGAACATTGAGTGCACAGTGTATGTCTAACACAGGATCCTTCAGAACACTCAGTAAACAACTAGACATTTACAGTAGCAACAATACAGGAAACAAGACTCTGTCAGACATGAATACACAATATATTGTTAAATACACAATTTTTAACACATTGGAGTCGATGGATGTACTAGATACATTAATTGTGTTTTAATCATAAAATTTGACAGGCGTATGTCTACGTTCTTCACTTTTGACTTATTTATTTGTGATTTAAACACTTGTTTTACGTTTGTAAGTGGCGAGACTAATTGTTTGGCTTGTCGTAAGTGCATTGTTGATGGTTAGCACATGCCAGTCTCTCGTGAAGGGTGCCAATGTTATGTGAACTGCACATGCGCTCTGAATATTGTTGAAGATTGTTTTATTCTATGTCAGCTGCCATGTTTTGCTATTGTGTGCATCCTTCCCACGTGTAAAAAATACAAATAGTGAATATGGCTAACAGACATCAGTTGTCAAACTCAGAGATTGAAGAACTCTTGAACAATGGCTCAGAACTTGACAATCTTTTGGACAACATCAGCAATTTTTCAGAAGATGTGAGCTAAAGAGCGAGATGTGGGCTGGAGAGCGAAACCTGTGCTGCTGATAGAAACGATGGTAGTGAATATGAAGAAGCTAATGCACAAGTTTCTATTAGGTTTGTCATTCAGTTCAACAGCCTGCCCTTCATAATGAATGATGTGATTTTGATGCAATCCCTGAATTACCTCTGTTCGAAGAAACAAGTGGAATTCAGGTTCCTGTCAATACATTATCAACAGAACTAGACTGTTTGTTGCAATTTTTTGATCACAGTGTGCTTCTTAAAGTAAAGTCAGAGACAAATGTATATGCTACTGATACTATTTCTGAACTTCACCATCAAAACAGAATAAAACCAAAATCTTTGTGGAAGAAATGGAAGGCAGTGAGGATACATGATGTCCATCAGTTTTTAGAATCGTTTTGCATGTGTGTGTTGTAAAGAAATACAAACTTAGGGATTATCGGTCTGAAGACCCTGTGCTTGCTTCAACATTTACTTCTCAGCTAATGTTACGAGACAGATTTTTTGCCATCTTCAGAATGCTGCATGTGAACAATAACACACTATGGATACCTCAACAAGAACCAAGCCATGACCCTCTGCATAAAATAAGACCTGTATGGGATTTTTTCACAGAAAGATGCAAGAAAGTCTTTTATCCAACACAAAATCCACCTATGGATGAAGCAATAAGTCCTTTTCGAGGAAGAACTGGATTCCATGTTTATATGAAAGACAAACCAGAGAAATATGGGAGAAAAGTGTATGTTGTAAGTGATGCTCAAACAGGTTACATCTGCAATGCTGAAGTTTGTACTGGAGGAAAAGGAAATGTTGAAAATTCTGTCAAATCCCTGCTGCTGAGCTATGTTTCTCTTACTTGGGAAAATGACATGTGATATACATGGACAGATTTTATACAAGTCCTGCAGTCCTTTAAGAACTATGGGAAAGAAATACATTGGGAGTTGGAACTGTGATGAAGAACAGGAGAGGTTTGCCTAGAGACCTAATAAATCAGAAACTAAAGAAAGAAGAAATGACATTTTGTCGCAAAGGACACCTTTTCTGCATGAAACGGAAAGACAAACGTGATGTACACATGTTGTCAACACAGCATAAGATGACTGCTTCACATGTCAGTGTAAAATCCAGGAGTGGATATACTGAGGTAATAAAGACAAACATACTAGACTAAAACTTGTCTAAAACAGGTGTTGACAGAGGAGATCAGCTGATGAGTTACTATCCCTTCCAGTGAAAGACTGTAAAATGGTGGGAAAAGATTTTCTTCCGTATTTTTATGAGAGCAGTTGTGAATACAAATGTTATTCACAATATTAAAAAAGTGTGCATTAGCAGATCTTATCTGTAAATTAGCAAAGCAACTGGTTCAAAAAGGAGTGGAACTAAATAAAGACACACATTTAGCACCTGGAGTTGCAAGTGCAAACAGACTCTCAGCATGTCATTTCCCTGAGAAACTGATACCAACACAAAAGAAAACAAACCCAGCTGTTGGGAACAAGGGAAAGTTGCAGGAAAAGTACTGAAGAAAGAGACCAGATACTACTGAAAGGCCATGAAACACAGGTCTTTGTGTTCCTGGGTGTTTTGTCAGATTTCATACCTGAGTGAAGTTCTCTAATTTGTAAAAATGAGGAAAAAATTTCACAATAAAACACTTTACCTACAAATGAATCATTTAATATTTCCTGCTGACAAGTGATTTTAAATCAATAGCCTACCATCCCCTAAGACTTACGAAAATTTTGTCCACTTTGGGGAAAAATAAAAATACTGAAAAACAGTATCTTTAGAGTAGTATCTAAAAATTCCTGTATAATTTATTTGTGCTAAGCTTACACGTATTCACATGAGGAAGGACAGAAGGTTAAGCTGATAAACTGCCTAAGGAGGTAAGTGGATTAGTAAGTTTATTAAAAAATTGTAAATTGTAGCAAATTCCCTCAAGATCTGGTTATCAACTGGATTGCAACCCATTAGGCTCCAATGTGTAAACAGTGGTAAAGAAAGAGGTTCCCATCAATTTGGGGCAGCCTTCTGCATTCAAAGCAATTTTCTACTCATAGTAATATCCTACAAAGTAGCTGAAGAAAGATAATGTTATCTTAGACTGAGATCCAAATGGTTCAACTTGTCACTAATAAACTATCATGCACCAACTAATGACAAAGATGATGCATAAAGGGTAACTTCCGTGAAAACCTGTCAGATTTATGGAACAAAATACCAAAGCACAATGTGAAGATGGTAATAAAAGATTTTATTGCAAAAGTAGAGAAAGAGGATGTTTTCAAACCTATTATTGGAAATGAATGTTTACACGAGAAAAGTAATGACAGTGCCATTTGTTTTGCTACATCAACAGACATGATTATTAGCTGCACTATCATCTCCCTTTAATGCATACATAAAGAAGTGGTAAGAAAACATTAAATCAAATTGACCATGTTCTCACAGATAAGACACAGAAAAGCAATTAGTTACATACAATCCTTCTGAGAAGCGGAAATGTGGTCAAACTGCAACCTAGTAATAAGTACAATTAGATTCACGTTGTAAGCGACACCTAAAACGAAAATAAAGATCTGGAAATGTGACCAAATTTGATCTAGAAAATGTTATAGGGATGGAAGAAATGCTAAAATATAAGTTGAAGCTTCAAACTGATTTCATGTTTTAAGCAGCATGGGAGAAAATCATGAAACGGCCACTAATGAGTGCTGGAATAGAATAAAAGGTATCATCCTCACGGCTGCCAAGTACAGAAAGGAATGAAAAGCAGGAAGAAGTGGTTTGGAGCAGCATGTGAAAAAACTGTAGACAAGATTATGCAACAATGCAGGAAATGGCTACAAGCAAATAAGAATCCTGAAATAGTACATATGTACAGGCAGGCACAAAAGAAGGCTAATAAAATAAATCACAAGAAAAAGAATCAATAACTAAAACAACAGATTGAATCTATTCACATACATCACCAAAATAACAACATTCAGAAAATTTATGGCACAGTCAACAAAATTAAAAGCAGCTTTTTCTTTTTAATTACAACTTTTAGCATTAACAATGTAATTTCTTCAGGTTTACAGAATAACATTTGTCACTGACATTACCGTTTACTCTTACATGACACTGCTCACAAAGAGCCATTTCTTGTGATTTGTGTTAATAGTAGTACAAGGGAGAAAATTTGGAAAGTAGTGAAATTTAAGAATTTTGGACAGGGAAATGGGAGATGCCTGAGATGACACGCAATCTAAGTGAAAGAAAAGGTTTTATTTGCCAAGTAAAGTCACGTTTACGTCAATCTTATCCAAATTTCTTGAGTACATAGTCACAATATGGAGCGGTGACTTTTTCTTCATTTCCAGGTAGTTCATAAATTTCATATCTTGTGGTTTCCCAAACCGCTTGTTAGGAGATTTCAGCTGAGATGATGAGGTTGTTGTTCTACGTAACACAATTGGAAGAGGAAATCAACTATTCAGACTGTTCCTCGCTCCGAGTTTTGAAGTGACGTATACAAGTTAAAGACAATGTGACTTAATGACTCCCTTCTGTGTGTGTAATTCAGTTCATGAATTAGCTTATACAAAATTTCAATGGCAAAATACTGCCAACTGGTACTGTCTCTGACTGGTCAAAAGCATTTGATTGTGCAGTTCACATTATTGTATTAGATAAGCTCATATGTTATCCTTATCAGGTGTAGTACTGGTTACTGATCTTTATCCTATCTAACTAAAATACTATTGATTGCCACAATAACTCTTGGGCATGTACGTTATGAAAAAACATTTTCAAAGAGGAGGTATACCACAGACATCAACTTTGGGTGTTCTGTTCTTGTTGCATATGTCATGATATAGCCAAGAATGTGAAACAGTTGTCTTGGCTGGGGATGCAAGTATTGTGAGCAAACCTCCTTCTCCTCCGGCCATCTGTCCTCCCTCATTCTCTCTCTGGCCACCTACTCATCTTATCCTTTCTGCCCATCCCCTCCGGCTCCATCTCTCTATCCATCTCCTCCTACACCCCCCTCTCAACTTGTCATCTCCTTCTGCCCCTATTTCTTTGTCAATCTCCTCTTGGCCCCCTTCCCCTTCCTCCATCTACTCATCTTTTCCTGCCCCCTCATCCTACCCACCTCATCTTCATCCCTCCCTCCCCCCCCCCCCCTCCCCCCACTCAATCGATCTTCTTCTCCTCTCCTCTGCCTATCTCTCTCTTCCTCCTCCTGTCCATTTTATCTGTCCACCCCCCCTTTATCCAACTTAACACTCCACATGCTTAGCCCCTGCACAACAGGACTATGAACGAGGATGATACTACTCCCACAATGTGCCTATCATGCAGAGCAACCTTAACATTAGAGGCCTGAAAATCATTTGCCACATCTGATACATAGGCTACCCTGCACAGCAAGTCGATAAGGCAGGCCGATGATATTCTCATAGAGCAGCAGTGGGAACCTGGTGTTCATAATCTGTAAAATTCTGGATATGTTTTTCACTGTGTGCTTATGCACTATCATGCTCTTAGTTTTTTGCTTCTTAATACAAGTTTCTGATGCCTATTTATACTCTGCAATCCACTATGCACTACATGGGAAAGGGTATTTCACATTGCACCATGTATTAGGATCTCTTCCTGGTCCAGTCACAGTAGGGAAGCTTCTGCATATGCTGTAATTACTCTAATCTGGCATTTGCATTCCCTCACATATATATCCTAGATTCCTCACTTAATACAGAAGCTTTCACAGGGTACTTTGTGTCTATCTTCAAGCGTCTTTCATTTCAGGTTTTTCAGCAATTTTGAGACACTATCTTGTGGGTCAAACAAACCTGTCACTACGTGTACTGCCTTCTTCACATTTATTGGGTAATATCTGTTAAAGTAATTGGTATGGACACTTAACATTATTCTAGGATGGGTCATACCAGTGTGTTCTAAGGAACTTCCTTTGTAGACCGACTGTATTTTCCCAACGTTCGGTGAAAGAACTGGTCAGCCAGCACCTTTACCTACAACTGAGCCTAGGTGATCATCGCATTTCATATCTCTCAAAATTGTTACCTCCCCACATACTTGAATGAGCTGGTTGATTCCAATAGTGACTCACTGATTTTAGAGCTGCAATATACTATATTTTTGCATTTTGTGGGTTATACTATCTTTCTGAATATTTACAAGTTGCTGGCTAAAGTGCACTTACGGTGTCAGCGGCTCTATTTGAACACTAGACTTGCAAAGAACTTCTCTGGTGCACACCTGATATTACTTCTCCTTCTGTTCATGAATCTCCATCCAAAATAACATGCAGAATCCTCCCTACCAAGAAACACTTAACCTAGTCTGGTAGCCCATATGATTGTACTTTCATTAATTAGTGTTGGCTGGTAATGAGTCAAATGCCCAGCAGAAGTCCAGAAATGCAACATATATCCAACTGCATTGGCTTTCATGGTGTCACATGACAAAAGTGCGAGTCGGGTTTCACACGACCACTGTTTTCAGATACATCCTGTTTGGTATGAAGGAGATCATTCTCTTCAATATACATCATTATGTCAGGTCAACAAATAAGTCTAAAATTCTACTCATTTGATTTTGCACTTATCAGTCATCTCTCATTTGCAGTAATTTCTTATTTCCTACAAATAATATCTTGACTTTTAAGGCCTTGAGCTTACAATGATGTCAGACTTCAACACATACTACTCTACCAACTGAGATCTAATTTTAACAAATGGGCACTTGTTCCATGGCAAAAATGTAAAATTTGCTATCAGAATCTTTTCTTACCAACGCAATACTGCATCAACACTAAGGGATAGCCAACAGTCAACATCAGCAGTCACCATTATCTTTCTTCTCACTGGGTTACATAACAGTACTATAACCCATGTGTCACTTCTCCCCTACTCTTTTAACAGGTTTTACATGCATCATCTATCCTTCCATCTCTTAGCTGCCACCATTTATTTTAATTTTTTTTTTCCTCTATCAATAGTTGGTTGATTTGGGGGAGGGCACCAAACAATGAGGTCATCGGATTACGAACGGATGGGGTAGGAAGTGAGGTGAGCCCTTTCAAAGAAACCATCCCAGCATTTGCCTAGGAAAACCATGTAGAACCTAAATTGGGATGGCTGGATCCGGGTTTGAACCAGTGTGCTAACCACTGTGCCACCTTAGTTCCATGAATTGTGTTACCTATCTTCCCATCATGTCTTCATGATATTTAAGCAGGATACAAC
Organism: Schistocerca americana; assembly: GCF_021461395.2. Classification (NCBI taxonomy): domain Eukaryota; kingdom Metazoa; phylum Arthropoda; class Insecta; order Orthoptera; family Acrididae; genus Schistocerca; species Schistocerca americana. The sequence continues at coordinate 449,088,945 of NC_060119.1, read as the reverse complement.
ACATAGACAAGCCTGTATTAGCATTTTTTCTATCTTGTTTGTTGCATAACGACAATGACTGACTGAACAACTGCTACCTTGGGCTCATTAAAAGGAATATTAGGGTTTAATGTCCCATTGCCAATGAGGTTATTAGAGATGAAGTAAATGTGCAAATTGGTGAAGTAAATCTGCCATGTCCTTTCAAACGGCACATTCACCTCCGTAAATTAGGGAAATCATGCAAAACCTAAGTAGAGATGGCCAGATAGGGATTGAAACAATACTGTTTGTGTTGGCCCAGAGGAGGTGGCTGCTAAAAACTATAATGGTTGAATTCCCGAAAAGAACAAGTTGCACCTGCGCTTCCTACTGATGCAATGGTTTTCACTTACTAAACTGAAGTTTCAGTACCTTATTAAACTAGTCTGTTATCATGACTGTATCTATCTCTTGACAACCTGCCATTTTCTTGCAATAGTCTGCAGATTTTCCCTGTCACATCTTTCTGAAATATAGCTGTCATTACCCATTCCTTCTCTCTGAGGATTCCACTATCTTTGCACACCAGCTCAGGCCAATTTTCTTAAAGCACCAAAAAAAAAGACCTGAAATATGATTCTTTCCTTCCATTTGTCATTAACAATTTTCATCCCATCATTCAGGTCTCTATGTTGGTATGCAAAGTACATTTTCTTCTAGTTCAGTTGATTGTGTCAGCTCTTCTGTTTGAATTAGCAGTTCAATCTTGTATTTTACAAGCTTATAAACGAGGTCCAATATGCTGTAGGTAAGGATTGGCACATGGTTGCCATATTTCTTAAATTTTAGGAGGCTCTGTGTTCCATCTATAGATGTACATGGCAAAAACTCACTAAGCCTCTGCACAACATCAAATTTCTCATTTTACTATCATGGTCACTTCACGAGATGTATATGGGAGGAATTAATAGTCTCACTTAGTTCCTACTTTCAACAGTAAGCCTATCATGGTCACTTCACGAGATGTATATGGGAGGAATTAATAGTCTCACTTAGTTCCTACTTTCAACAGTAAGCCTTTCCACAATGGGACAATGTCTAACATGTAGCATCTTGCCATTGAAATTGGACGAGTACCTCATGTACAGATTAAAGAAACCTATGGCTAAATATGCAAATCCACACTATTGGTGACTGAGTAAAGTGGAAAAATGAGAAAATTTAAAAGTACGGTACTCATCACCTATAGTTGCAAATCCTTTTACTCGTGACAGAAACATTTACAAGCAAAAAATAATAATCATAGTTTTTGGAACTACGAATTTCTTCTTCAGAGAATCAACCTACAGTATAGTTATGGACAACAGGATTATCATCTTGAACTTTCAAGTATTTCTATTAGCAGTGCTACAAATTGCGCTCCCTGGATGTAAGTACTGTTCAACCATTTTTCTCTATGTAATTTTAACTATTGCTTACTATACCAACTTCGAGAATATAAAGTAGGAAATATGACTGAGTTAACAAATTCCTGTCAAGTAGACCACCACCGTAATTTTGGATGGTAATATATCAACTCATGACACATATACAGCATATAACAGATAATAATGTAAGCAGCTATAGAGGGAAGTCTGTGGAACATAATGAATTTATAATTAATTGAAGGAGTACCGCTAACAATTCATCCAATAGAAGAGACACTGAATCATTGAAAGGCACATAAACAAGACTGAAAATTTGGCTAGCTGTTGAGCAAATCCTTCTGAAAGAGACGCCACAGTTTTATGACACAGGTAGTCAGCAAGCACAATGTTGTAGGCGCGCGCGCGTGTGTGTGTGTGTGTGTGTGTGTGTGTGTGTGTGTGGGGGGGGGGGGGGAGGGGGGGGGGGAGGGAGAGAAGGATTTGTCCAAAAGCTAGCCACATTTTCCGTGTTGTTTGAGTGCATTTTAACAACTCTATGCTTCTACTATTCGGTTAGTTGTTATTTGTATTCAATTATTTACAAGGTCAGTAGCTATATTAGTAGTACTGGCACTATTCTGGATTAAATGATCTCTTGAGACTAATTTTGACTATTTAGATGTAAGCAAATGCAAAGTAATGCATGTAAGTAGAGAAAAGTTGCAAGTACTGTTTCAGTATCTGATCATTGATAAATAACTTCAATCACACAACTGTAGTACAACAAAGTGCTTTAAAATAAACTAAACACTTGACATAGTAAGAAAGGAAAAAGCCCAGACTGTGATTTGTTAGGATGACACTTATTAAGGAAGTACCACAGAAGATGGTGTTTGGATCCATCTCTTGTTAATACATATCCAGTCAACTTCATTGACGAAAATTATAAGTAAAAAATTATCGCATATTTGTGGCTGGTTTATCTGCTCAGTGTCAAAAATGATAAATATATTCCAATAGGATAATTTGTAAGAAATATATTGCACATCATGTGCACAGCTGCTTTTCTAATTTCAAAATCTTAACAGAAGATGCTAGAACACACAGGTCCCCCCACAATATGTATAACAAATAGACTGCGGTGGGGAAAAAAAAAGCCTATTCAGAAGCACAGAAGTCACTGTTCTCAAAGGCAGGAGTACTGAAAGTCACCTTAAAATCTGGGGACACACTGTTGTGTGAAGGTACTACGGAAAATGTTTTCTGTTTTGCACAAAGATGCTACATAAGGACTGACAATATATGCCAAGGAAAAATAATTTGCAAGAATTAGCTTCTGAAGCAGTAAGATACAGATATATTTCATAATCAACGTTTATACATTTCAAACATATATATTTAAATGTAGATGTTAATTTGTATAGCACACACATCAACTTTGGAACTCCAACAGTTACACATGATCCTCAATATATTTTATTGGCACTATAGAGATCATAAGCAAATAATAACAATTCACATATAATACACACTTTACAGTGTATTTCTACATAATATATAACAGCAGTATTCTAAAAATATACTTTCAATCTTTATCTTAAGTGATTTTTTTTTTTTTCAGTACACATTTCGTATCATTCTCAGGGACTGATTTTGCCTTTAAAATATAGAGTGCTTAACCAACCCTGAAACTGTCTTATAAATTTCAAACCACTAGTTGCAATAATTGGATGTAATAATACCAATGCAGTAACTGTTACAATACATAGCAAATTACACATTAAATTAAAAAAAAAAGGGTAACAGGAAAAAGTTGACAGGGTTTGAGCGTACTTTGCTTTCAACGCCAGCATAAAAGAATGTCTGTGTAACAGTGGGAATGACAGGAGACAATGCAAAATAGCCATCTGCAATGGTGGTGTCTTATGGATGTTAACTGTCACAAAAAGCCAACACACTTGTAACAATCATGACTATCATGTGGGCACCATTCTGCAACACATTAATAATCATACCCGCACATATCCATCTACACAGCTATCAGATGGTGACCATCTTTGATTTCTGTAATTACATCTTGGGCCTCTCATTCTATTGGTGATAGCTTTTGGTGGTTTCAACAACAACTGTGCACAAATATAAGGTAGTGATGTCAGAGATGGAAACAGTGAAAGGAAGCAGAGACCATGTTTTTGAAACGATAGAAACTGGTGCTATTGTGTGTTAAGGGGGGAGGGGGGGGGGGGGGGGAGAGTGAGTGAATGAATGAAACACGACATGGACAATAATGGATCTTATTTGTAACTCAGAGAAAACACTTGAGAAGGAAAAAGACAGTCACTGAACACCACTCACAAAATTACTTTTCTTGAAAATACCAAAAAGGAAATTAATTACTTACAGATTCATTTACCTGCAAATTCTTTATTTAATTTCCCATTCCACTTTTCTCCAGTCAGTCTGTATTAGTCCAACTTAAAGCAACTTTCATGCTAACAAAACTACATTGTTCTTGGAGCAGCAGTAACATGTATGGGTGTTCGCAAATTTTCTAGTAACAAAATCATTCACCCCACAATATTTTGTCGGGCTACGACTGCTTGCCTACCAAGTGGCTGCATATGATTGTATCAACTCTGCACCTTCTCAGGAAGCACTAAGCCGATGTTGCGAGGCTGAGTGGGCACTGTGTGGTTACTACCTGGTACACTGGCATTAGTTGCAGTTTCAGACTGCTGAAGAGGAAACACTGACAGGTGCACCAAATATGACTAAGACCAGTATGTTAAAATGTTTTTGCCTAAACCAAATAAACCTAAATCATCCATTGTTCAGAGTAATTCCTACCTTAGTGCCTCACTATCTAATCAGTCTTCTTTATGCTTAGAAAATAAAAGTTTCAGAGGGTGATAAATTAGAGGACAGGAAAATATTCAAAGTCTGTCTAGCTACATGAGCAGCATTAAAGATTGAGGACAAGAGATTCATAAAAGTAAAAATGCAATATCAACAACATACTCACAATCAAAATGAAGCTACATAATTCACCTTAAATTACAATGGCTTCGCAGAGTGAAATGATCGAAACACTCTTGTGGACTACGAGAGCCAAACACTACAAAATACAAATAGTACAAGTAGAACACTGAGAACAATTCATCAGCTTTATAAAACAGAGAAGTTTTGCTTTTACTATGGAGCATATCCACCAGCCACAGAAGAATATAACATACCTACTGAAACAAAATTTAAAAAAATACAAAACTGTTAAGGAATCATTTAAAATTAGTAACACAAGTTGGCAACTAACTGTACGCTACTCCTATGTACATTCTGTAGCACATACAACTGAGAATGACAGAAATGTGTGCTCTCACTTAAAAGGATACTTCACATATGCAAGTTAAGACTACTTCTCAACAGACACTGACAGAGAAACATCAACAGTTGAAATATAAGGTACTTAAAATAAGAATACTTTTATTACCTTTGTGTGGAATTTTCATCTATACTTACATATCTATCAAATTTGCAATGTACAAAAACCACATTTCTGCTTTGATCCTCACATAAAAATTTGAGATATAACTGCAAACATGTGGGGAATCAGTAAATTTTTATGTTTTAAAATATGTTCTGTTTTGCAATATTTGCCCACCTGGAATACAATATCAGATACTTTCTATGGGTCTATTCTTCAAAATCTATTTCTTCACCATTTTTGTTTTATTACTAATGATAATTATCAGCAGTCTCAATATCACCACCCAGACAGAAAATGTGTGTGTATGTATGTTGTAGTGTCATTGATTTAAGCAAGTCATTAAGTTACCTCCACTTGTAACAGAATCTGTATGTGTTATCACTGTGTGGCTTTGGACATAGTTACATACATTTCGTGCTTACAGAAATATTGCAACAACAAATCGAAATATAAATACATTTTCTCTCTATCTTGCATAGCACAGCCAATCATTTGCATTCAGAAAGTTTCAGCACCATTCCAAAGTAGTAATTCAAATAATACGGTGACTTGCCATTTCAGTGCAGTAACAGCAGCACCATAACTGGCACAGTTTTCATTACTTTAAGAACTCCACAATTTCATTCTACATCATTATTACAATTTCAACAAAGTATTTAATCATAATCCCCTTGCATTGATGCACTCATGCAGTCTCAAGTTGGGGAGAAAAATAATAGTAATAAGAGGTGGAAAATAATTTTAAGATGTCAATTACTTGTCTTGATTGAAATATCTAAAACTTGTATGTGCACAGATTTAAAGGTAGTGCGACCAAGTACATTGCAACTAGAAACACACAAATAGTTTTTCCTTCAGTTATTACTACGATGAGAACACAAGACAAAAGCTTATTTCTTGACACAGCAACAAGTTAAATTCACTATTTTAATTTTTTAAAAATATCTACATTCTTTTCATGCCGTTTCTCAACTAGGCAAAGGTCTTAAAACCAATGCAACTCATTTACATCTTGACAGTCATAGAGCACCTACCAATAACTTCTCTTAATAAAGTACCTAAAATTCATAAAACACCAACCATATAAAATAGGTATTCAGAAAAGGACTGCTGATTGTGATGAACAATAAACTAATGCATGCTATTCAATAGATAAACATCTTCAAAATGTTACAAAGCAGACATTTATTGCACTTTTCCTGGTCATGAAATTACCTAGGTGTCACACAAACTTCATAAATGAGCTAAGTGCCAGAAACTCACCATTTAATGTAATACGACAACACATAGAAATTCCACCATGTATAAGGATTACTGCAGTAGAATGGATTTATACAATGTATTACTTCAAAATATCAATTCCATTAAACAGTAGTCTTTAATAAATGTTGTTGTAATGTCACAAGTTTACACTGCACAGTAGTAGTAGTATTGAAGGTGTAGTACAGTTAGGTAAGAAAAATTATAAGAACGCTCTAGTGAATCACAATTATAGTCTACGGTGATGTAAACAGTCCTTCAATAGTTTATATACAAAATATACAAATGTTAAAGACTGTACATTGAAACATTAGGAGTAACACATTAAGACATTTAAGTCAACTGAAAAAGAATTAAACCACAAATAGTGACAAAAAATTCTTTTTTACTCTTTTGTTATAACAACACATGAATAAATGAACAACACTGCAACTGCAGAACACGAACACACACACACACACACACACACACACACACACACACACACACACACAGAGAGAGAGAGAGAGAGAGAGAGAGAGAGAGAACAGAAGCTTATAACAACAGATAACTACACGAATGTCTATCCAGTACTTTTCAGTCAAGTTCCAAGTATATCACTCATCACACACATGAGACATTTGCTTTGGTATAAAGTGTGAAAACACTGAAGGACCACAGTATAAGAAGCAAATACTGCTAATATGTTTACCTGCCAGCAGAAAATACTTAAAACATAACAATTTTTTTGGCAAATTGTTCAAAAATTCACGATTCATTTTCCTGTAGCAGTGTACATTCATATTCAATCACCGTCTTATCACAAATATCATCAGACACATACCTCTACCAATCTATTACAGATGTAATACATGTTAATATTTAGATGATCAGTCTTCCAAAAAGAGTATGTTTTTCACAAATGCATTAGATTGGCACAGCTCTTAAAAAGTAGCCTACTTAGCACACTACTTGTCCATAACTCAAGTTTGTTTATCACATATATAAAAAAAAAGAGTAAAAATTGTTAACATCTGCAAGAATATACAAAAAAATAGCAATTTAAAAACATATTTACAACACAGTGCACAAGGGACTTAATAATAATTTACCTAGTGCTAAAAGTATGTAAAGGGGGAAAATAAAATCTGTACATGAAGCAATTATACTGTTTCAGTTTCAAACATTAACAGAAAAATATGACATCAGTTGTTCAGTACCATTCTAACATCAAGTGCTGAATTTTACAGTGGTAGTGGAGGTCTCCTAAACCATGTCAAATTTCAACACCGAAGACTTGGGTGATACATACATGGCACTGACAAGAGGTCGACAGAAGCGTCCGATCCCACGCGTCGGCTTTGACCCGTGACGTAAGGGTGTTGTGTGTGACATCATGACGGCGCGGAGTTTGGTTCGAGTGTGGCTGTCTCCAGTTCTGTTTTATCTTAATTTATTTACTTTCCTGATCTGTTCGTTCTATCTCGTGAGATTTTTTTTTAAAATTTAAAAACACTTATTACTTATTTTAATTATCTGTTTCCTCCAATTTCTGTTTTAGTTTATTATATTTATCTTTCTGATCTGTTCGTTCTATCCCGTGAGATTTTTTTTTTTAAAAGACGAAAAACTCTAATCAGCTACTGAAGCATCTTTATCTTCTATGGGTTGCAGGGGTTATGACCCCTGGGGAGGTGGGTGGGTATTCATGCATGGCTGTCTTCACTTACACGTTATAGCTACGCAAGACGTCTAAATTTGTTTATATTTAGTTTGCCCCCCACCCAAAACACCCCATTTCCAGCGCTTGTCCCGTTAGTGTCATTAGGCTTCTTGTGGAAAGTGTATGTGTTTGTTTCCGCCATATTTGTGACGTCATGAGTCAAAGCAGACGGGCGGGATCGGACGCCTCCGTACTTCCCCGACAAGAGGTATGATGTACACGAATCGTGTAATTTGTACTACAGTACTAATATGGTACTATTTGAGCCTGATCCGTTATTGAAGCAATCCATTTCATCTTAATGGTGTGAAAAATAGACCAAATCCCAAAGCACATGTGCCCACTATCAGAAATGCACTACTCTACAAAGTTGACCTAAGATACCTGTCTACATCAATCTGCTTTTCTTACTGCCATGATTATTAGTTTAAATCTGAAGTAATCTGACAATTCCTTGGAAAACATACAAAAATTGTACTTCCAATGGCTGGCATAACAGGACACAGACTGCACCTTGTTTAACGACAAGATGAGCCACAATCTTGGGCATTTTAAGTAGAAACAGTAGTTCCACCACTGCTGGCTTTTCAATGTTTCATATCTACATAGAGGAAATTGTGTGATTTGTCTGGGATTTGGTCTTCTCTATTTTAGCAGCCAATTATTTTTTCCTCCCTTTTTACATATACAAAGGAAACATATGTGTACAGATACAACTTATAAAATGAACTCTATAAAATGATTGCACATATAAGCTCCAAAGGCTTTACATTGTAGTAAAACAATACAGCAATAAAAATAATAAACATCCATCATCGCTCGTTAAATTGAAATACTTTTAAATCTAGCCATGTGCGAAATGTGGGGAGGAATACATTACACTTAGTACATATGTTATTTTATCACACACATGATAAAACAAAATGCTAATTTGTCTTGAATCAACAAATCATTGATTTATTAACCGCACAGTTTAAGAGTTTTGATGGCTTTTCCCATCAGAATATAAAGGTCACAATACAAAATTCCGCTGGAAGTATATGATCAGAATTACAAAACAAATCTCATTCACAATTGCACTAAAATGAAACAACAAATCCGCTCAACATACATATGTATTAACAATACCTATAACAAATTTAACAAATTAAAGTTAAGGAATACAATATTAAAAAATAAATCTTACATCACATTTGGCTTCAAACTATCAAAGAAAAGAAATCGATTAAGTCTGAATCTAAAAGGTAGTCTTCAGACCATGCCATTCTTTCCTTATTACATAATGACCACATAAATACATTAAAATGCATCACTATACATAAGAAAGATTGCACTCCACAAGAACAAGCCTTTTTCACGTTCACATTGCACGATATGGTCCTTGCATTTTTAGAAAATGTATTACCAGTGATGGACCACCAGCTACAATTTCCGGAGGTATTTGGGTCAATGGACAGTTTTCAATACTCATTATTTGAAGATTGCTGCAAAGTGCCAATTCAAATGGCAAGTTATGGAGGTTTGGGTTATCATTAATGTACAATGATTCTAAATTTTCCAAGGTACCAATTTCTTCTGGTAAATAACTTAAATTATTTTCACCAACACTTAAATAATCCAAATTGGTTAAATGCCCTATAGCTCTTGGTAATGTTGTCACTTGGTTTGACTGAAGAATTAGTTTCTGCAAATCTTTTAAAAATCCTATCTCATTTGGCAAAACATCAATTTTGTTCTCTTCTAAGTCTAAAACTCTGAGTTTCCTCAGATTACCAATACTAGCAGGAATCCTTTTCAATAGGTTATTTGAAAGTATCAGCACTTCCAATGAATGAAGATACTGGATGTCATCTGGAATTTTTGTTAGCTGGTTAGTGCCAAGATTCAGCTCCACCATATTTGTCCATGTTCCAACATCCAGGGGTAGTGATGTAAGTTGGTTTTCTTTCATATTTAATTTTGTAAGGTGTTTTGCGCGAGAAAATATGCCATATGGGATTTTATCTATTTGATTATGTTCCAAATTAATGGAATCTACATTTGTAAACTGTGCTGGGCCACCTGCTGGATATGATGTAAAACCATTTCTGGACAATGTAATACTTGTTAAACATGAGAGGCTAGATAACAGCCCATCAGGAAGTTGGGATATATTATTACCTTCCACATTAAATTCATCCATGTGAACACAGTTACTTAATGATTTTGGGACAGCTGTGAGTTGATTGTATCGAAGACCAAGCCTAATCAATGCCTGTAAATTTCCAATAGATTCTGGTATATCTAAAAGATCATTGTGTTGAAGATCTAATGTGGAAAGCTGGACACAATTTCCTATCTCCTCAGGAAGGTGCTCAAGATGATTATGTGATACGTCAAATGTTACAAGATTAACCAACTTCCCAATACCTGCAGGAAGTTCTTTTATCTTATTCTCTCTGAGACTTAACATTGTTAAATTTGTCAGGTTTCTAATTCCATCTCCAACCACTTTTATTCTGTTAAATCTTAGAAACAATGTCGTCAAAGAGGTCAACTTGTACACAACATCTGGTATTTCATTCAATTTGTTGTGTCTCAAGTCAAGAACTTTAAGAGATTTTAAGCCTGCTAGGGAATCCGGCAAGCTTGTCAATGAGTTTTCACTCAGTGCAAGTGTCTGCAAATTTACTAAGCAACCAATTTCTGGAGGCAAAGTTGCCAACTTATTGCCATACAAATAAAACTCTACTAGATGTGTCAGATCACGGACTGTTGCAGGAAGCTGTGTTATACTTGACTTACTCAAATCCAGTCTGGGTACTCCTCCTTCTTTGCATCTTAAAAAGTCCTTCGCAACATCCAGATCGGCTAATATTGGCTTATTTTTCTTCACAGTAGGTTTGGGTTTGTTTGATTCTGGATGTTTTACGGTGACAACCTTCGGTCGAGCACCATCACCGCTGCCTAAAGACCCGGAAGACAGTTTCTTCTCTTTCACACTTTCCTTACCGTCCTTAGAAGAAGCGTTGATGGACGATCCTGACGCCTGTTCCGATGATTCCGGCATTATTGCGGCTTGCAACCACTGGAAAAAGCTACTGTATCTTCTAGGCAGCCGCTTTTTATTTCCACTTCTGAACTTCACGTTGCACGCACTAACGACAACGGCTTTGACGAACACAACTAATGTGCTTCTCTAGGGCTATTGCCATTTTTTTAGAACGACGACGCTCCAAGCCAACACAGCACCAATAACTTTTAAACCTCGCTGAGCATCACTTTTAAAACCCAAAAACGACAGCAGAATTCCAACAGAACACAATTTCAGTTCCTGACGCCTCAATTAACCTTACTGCGTATTTCGTGCCCAAAGATATTAGATCTCAATATGAAACACCTCTGACATAGCGTGCCATAATCCAAACAACTACAGAATTGACAGATAGAGAGAGATGAACTGAGGCAGTCGACGTTGCCAGTTCTTACTAAGGCATGTCATCCGCATGATTTCTTTAACCATGATCGTCGGAGAAATGTTCTGGAAAAGAATTCTCAAAACAGATTCCATTTCTGAATTTTTCTCGACATGAATAATATACTATAGCAGTATAATAATTTTATCGTCTAGTGAGACTGTTACAATGATACAGAATCCAATAACTCAAGTCCGCGCATATTTCTTCTGTGTTGACTGATCGTAGCGTGTGGAGAGGAGATGTCGCAGATACGAACTGTGCGAAATCCTGGAATTGGAATTATGAGCAACATAAGGTTGTGAACGCGAATCGAATGTGCACACATACAACACAACATGTGGACTGGAAATCACCGCAAATCTGGCTTGAAACGTGTCTGAGTCGGTTGTTTGTTCGGACTGATGTGTCTCGTCGTGTTCTGGAGAGTTCATTCCTGTATTTACTGAAATACATAGGGGCCATATATGTCAGTGGAAAGTTAAGAGAAAAAATATAGCAATTGGGATACGATGCTAGCTGCTTGTAATTCTAAGAATCTGTAACAGGTTGCTAGTAGACTTCAAGCAGGGAAGTGGGAAATCCCCAGATAGTCAAGAACAAAGTAAAAGATACCATATTAGCCACTCCTATTATCTGTTAAATTATGTGGAATGTACTAGGATATAAGTAGTATTAGACTGTATTGAGTTATCAGATATGTGAATATAGCTTAGTTCGCATCACGTACTACTTCGCTAAATGCCTGCTGGGACGTTAGTCGAAGCTTCTAAATCTTTACAACTTCTTCCTGTTGCCATGAACTTCAGTGTTACTGTCAGAGACTTGCGTAAAGTGCAGCTTCACATGGAGGCTCTGTTTGGGCAGTAATTATCGTATGGAAGCGAAACTTGGTAGATATGCTAATGCGTTAATGCGGAACCGACTTATGCTGGAATAAAAATAATTCCAATTTTGGCCACAAGGTGCAAATCTGGTGCTGTACATTCTCTGTATGACATCCACACTGTTATTTTACAAGCCATAACATGAATAAACACTATGGCTGTCGAGCAGAGAGACTGTGTGCTATCAATGAAACTGTTTATGTGGACAGCAGCAATTACAGTGCTGCATTGTGTGAGTGTTGCCGACGGCAAATCTGAGGAGAGGACCGATGCCATTAAAAGGTTTAAAGAAGATGATAACGAAATTCGAAAATATGGGTGAGCTTGGTGTGGCACCTGGAAGAGGAAGGTGTTCTATCCCAGTGGAAGTTATTGACAGGCTTTGTGTCGCTGTAACTTACCATGCAGAATTTGCCCCAGTAGTGGTAGTGCTCATGCAACAACACAAGAATTGTCTGTCCCTTGGTGAACAGTATGGACAGTTTTGCCGTCTATTTTCTAATGGTACCCATACATGATCCAGACGGTGCAGCAACTGAAACCTCATTTATTCGCACAATGTTCTGAATTTGCTCTTCAGTTTCTGGCAGGGATCAAAGTTGATGACATGTGACCAGATAATATTATCTGGAATTATAATGAAATCCAGACCTTTAGCTGCTTACAGGAGTTGATAAATATCAGCTGGGACGCTCGAAAATTGTGTGCCCTGATCGAGACTCGAACCCGTGACCTCCTGCTTACATGGCAGATGCTCTAACTGACCTCTTTTTTGTAGATCTCAATTTGTTCTATATTATTTGTTGAATTTATTCGGGGTAGACGTCCGATGACACCCATTTAGGTTCTTCGTTGACCCATTCACTCAGTTTTTTTATTACAGAGGATAGCTAACCCTGTGACCGAGTGCGCTGAGCTACATTGCCAGCGTTGACTGAGACACTGAGGACACAGACAATAGTGCGATACAGGGACTTATCTCAATTGTCTGCATTGATGTTCCTCAACGCCTGTAAGCAGCTGAAGGTCTGGATTTCATCATAATTTCATTCTTCAAGAGCTACAAGATCACCAATGGTCTCTGTACAGATACCAGCTTCATAATATTATATGGAGTGACGAGGCACATTTAACATTACAAGATGTAGTGAATACACAGACTGTTGAATTGGGGTACTGTTGAACCGCATGTTGTGGACAAAGAGCAATTGCACTCTCCATATGTGGCTCTGTGGTATTGCTGAACAAGCACCTTTATTCTTGGTCCATTCCTCTTTGGAGAGAATACACCCAGAGGGCCTGTCAAGTGCACTGTGGCAACAGGATGGTACTGAGACCTCCTTGTAAAGCATGTGATTTCTGCTTTGGAAGAGCGCTACTGTGTGGTAACCACTGTTTTCATGCAATATCGGGCAACACCTCATGTCACTCGCCCAGTGAAAGATCTGCTTAATGCAGCCATCCACGAAAGTGATATCTCTAGAAATTTTCAAGTTGCATGACCTGCAATGTCACCTGATCTTAGCCCATGTGATTTTTGGCTCTGGGAAATCTAAAAGAGTGCATTGACGAGGGACATATTCGGTCACTGTCTGATCTGAATGCCAGTATACAGGAACATGTTGCTAAGATTCCACCAGAACTGCTGTGAGCAACAGTTGATCACAGTGTTTTAACGGATTGTAAGAGGTGAGGTATGCGCTATATGCGCTGCCTGCAATAGGCAAGACTTAGGAGAATCTCTGACCAGAGAGCAGTATGTCGTTGGTTGTTGCTTGTCGCTAGTCTGCGCGTGTCGACAGTAGTCTTGAGTTGTCTGCGTGAGTCGGATAATGCGTCTGCTACAATATTTTGTGTACTGGGAATGTGAACAATTGTAAAATTAAATTCCTGTAAATAAAGTTCCCATCTGCTTAATCTGTCATGTGTAAATTTAGCCGAAAGTAAAAACTGTATCGATCTATGATCTGTGTAAACGGTAGTGTGTCTTCCATAAAGAAAATGCCGAAATCTCGTAAATGCCCAAACAACACATAATGTTTCAAGTTCTGTAACAGAATAATTGCGTTCAGCAGGTGACAGAATGCGACTCGCAAAGCCGATGTTTTTAATTACTGTAGTACCATCTTCTTCAATTTCCTGAAAAATGTGTACGCCTAAAGCGGTGTTAGAACTGTCGGTGGCAATGGAAAAATTTCTAGTAAGATCTGGGTGCGATAAAAGTGGTGCATTTAACAAAGCATGTTTCAGGTTCACAAATTCAGAATGTGGTTGCTTATCCCAGGACCAAATAGTGTTTTTACCTGTCAATTGACATAATCTTGGGATGTCTAAAGCAGAGTAATGAATAAATTTACGAAAAAAGTTAATTAAACCCAAAAAGCTACGTAGTTGTTTCTTCGTCGTAGGAACAATAATGTCACGTAAAGCTTGAAGTTTTTCCGGGTTAGGCGCAATGCCCTCTGCTGAAATTACATGTCCAAGAAATTTTATAGAAGTCTTGCCCAAGTGCGATTTACTGAGATTAACTGTGAGTCCTTGTGCACGAAAAGTTCGTAACAGTTGTTCAAGAATCAGATTGTGTTCAGACCAGTTAGCTTCTGCAATAAGAATGTCGTCTACATACGTTGTGATTCTGTCTTTAAGTTCTGTCGGAAGTATTGTATTCAAACCGCGAATAAATGCTGCTAAAGAAATAGTTAAACCGAACGGTGATTTACAGAATTGATAACAGTCACCAAAACAAAGAAAAGCCGTGTACTTTCTGCAGTCCGGATGGAGTTGAATTTGCCAAAATCCCGATTTCAAATCTAATGTGGAATAAATAGTACCATGAAATTTCTGTAGAAGTTCTTCTAGTGTCTGTGGGCGATCTGTTTCATTAATAATAATGTCATTGATGTGACGCGAATCAAGTACGAGGCGAAGTGAACCATCCTTTTTCTTAACAATATGGAGTGGATTTGTGTACGGACTAACCGCCGGTTCAATAATTCCTTGGTCAGGCGTAGCTTGCAATTCTTTCTTAACTTGTTCTCTGTGAATATACGGAATGGGATAATGTTTGTCTTTAAATGTGTCATGCTGTTTAACTTGAAATTCATACATAGAACCGGACATAGTACCAGGAACGTTGTCAAAAACTGGAGCTTGCTGTAAAAGAATTTTGCGTAGTTGTGTGCGTTCGTCGTGTGTATTTGCACTGCTCTGTTTAACTTTATCAGAAATCATCTGTATAACGTCATAGTAGGCTTCGTCTGGAGTATTATAGTTGTGTACGTACAATGTGGAATGACAGTCTATGTTACGTGATGCGGAAATGACCTCTGTACGATTAATTGTTTGTTCTTCTGCAGATAAAGAGTGCTGAAATTCTAAAGCCAGTTGTACATTTTCATCCTTTAACATTAAATAGGAGTTTTGAAAGTCAATAATTGCATCTACATCTACATCTACATTTACATTTATACTCCGCAAGCCACCCAACGGTGTGTGGCGGAGGGCACTTTACGTGCCACTGTCATTACCTCCCTTTCCTGTTCCAGTCGCGTATGGTTCGCGGGAAGAACGACTGTCTGAAAGCCTCCGTGTGCGCTCTAATCTCTCTAATTTTACATTCGTGATCTCCTCGGCAGGTATAAGTAGGGGGAAGCAATATATTCGATACCTCATCCAGAAACGCACCCTCTCGAAACCTGGCGAGCAAGCTACACCGCGATGCAGAGCGCCTCTCTTGCAGAGTCTGCCACTTGAGTTCGTTAAACATCTCTGTAACGCTATCACGGTTACCAAATAACCCTGTGACGAAACGCGCCGCTCTTCTTTGGATCTTCTCTATCTCCTCCGTCAGACCGATCTGGTACGGATCCCACACTGATGAGCAATACTCAAGTATAGGTCGAACGAGTGTTTTGTAAGCCACCTCCTTTGTTGATGGACTACATTTTCTAAGCACTCTCCCAATGAATCTCAACCTGGTACCCGCCTTACCAACAATTAATTTTATATGATCATTCCACCTCAAATCGTGTTGTACCAGAAAATTCGTACCTAAAATAACGTCTGTCGTCAATAAGGGAACAATCCAAAAATTTGAGTGAAATGTATGACCTGCAATACAAAATGATAAATGTGTCTGTAATTTCACATCTACTCCTTTACCAGATACTGCTCCATTTACTTTTGTTTTGCCTAATGGTAACGTAGGATAGCTATTCTCTTTGTTACATTCGTTGAAAGTTTCTTCATTTATAACTGACATAGGTGATCCAGAATCGATTACTGCTGAAAATTGGGATGATCCAATTTTTACTTCGATGACAGGGTGTGAAATGTTTTTTGAACAACTGGTCTTTCCTGCAAAAGAGTGTCTCGGATGTCGTCAAAAGTAATAACATTTTCGTGAACAGGATTCTGCGTGTCAAAAGTATCACTTGCGTTGCTGGAAGATGCAACCTTTACTGAATTTAGTCAAATTCTATCTGACGTGCTATTATTTTTGGGAGGATGTTGTGGCATTTCAACTATTTGTACTGTTATTTCTTCCTGACGTATTACGTTCGGGATGATACCTACTGTCTGGTTCATTCATGATAATTTGTTGTTGCGGATGATTTTGCTGTTGGTAAGACCGACTGTTATTAAATGTACGCTGAAAATTGTGCTCATTATTTTTACGTCTGTCATGATAGTCATTTCTATACGGTGCATTGCGATAGGAATTGAATTAGTGTGTTTTCTGTACGTACTGATTCCCTTGCTGTTGTGCGTTACTATTTGTTGTAGTTGATGCTATACGTGCTTGCGGCGAAACATTAAAGCTTGGTTGACCTTGTACATTACATTATTGGTTAGGTGTGCTAACCGGTTGGTTTTGTTGCTGTTGCGGAGAAAAACCTCTATTGTTACCAAAATGTGGTTCCTGTTGCTGATAATTTTGACGATACCGATAATTAAAATGTTGTCTGTTATTAAAGTTCTGGTGGTTGTCGTCCCTGAAGCGTCTATTAGCTTTGCTATTGAAATTGCGTGGCTGATCGTAATTGCTGTATGTTTGTTGACCTTGGTTATTATATGAAAAATTTTTGTTTATAAAGGAATATCCGATTGCTGCGCTTCCAAAAGCTGTAACAGATCTCTGAATGCCGAAATATTTTCTTTCTGCTGACCTGTTAAAAGTGACACTCTTAATGATCGTGGTAATTTAGAAATACATAATTGAATAAGTGCAGATTCACTGTATGGTTCACTTAAGTACTGGTTTTGTTGGACCATGTGTTCAAAAAATTGCGTGACAGTGGAAAAATTTGAGTTCTCATAATTCGGTAAACTAATTAATTGATCCTTAATTCCGTGCTGTGTCGTCTTCGACCAATACGCTGACAGAAAAGCATTCTGAAATTCTTCTACGGAGTAGCATTGTCTCGCGATTGGTCTCATACGAGTTGCCGGTTCGCCTTCCAAAAAACTGCATTTAAATTCAAGTTTACGTGTTACGGGCCAAGCCGGTGGAAAAGCAAAGCTAAATTGTTGTATCCAATCCAATGGGTGAATCTGTGTTCTGTCATTTTTAAATACTTTAAATTTTCTCACTGATAGAAAATGTTTGTAATCAAAACCTGTACGTCCGAACAGGTTCAGGATTGTATGAGAATCGATTTGTCTGTGATTGTTCGGAATCTAAGTCACGTACTCTCTGTAAATTACCTAAATTATACTGGCTGTGTGAGTGTGACAAATATTCGGAATGTGCCGTATGCTGTGATGTGTTATTAACTGAAATATTTTTTATCTCTGTCACCTCTTTCTGTAAAGTCGACAATTTTCTACGTAATGTATTATTAGACGAATCTATCTCACAAATTTTGGAATTCAGGTGTTTGATTAAACGAAATCGGTGAAGTATCGTCTGATTTGCTGTCATTATTACTTTCAATAACGTCAATACGACTGGCCAATTCATCATATTTTTCAGTCAGTATTTTTACCTGATCATCGTTTTTAGTGTCACAAGCATTAATTTGTATTTGTATTTTACGTGTGGTTTCGTTTAATTTTTTAACGTCAGCTTTGATGACATCGGAATCCTGTATTAGTTCTAATTGTTCGAGTCTGTCGGTCACTGTCTGAAAGTCTACTGTATGTGTATCTGTTTTTGTTTTAAGATCGGAATATTCATCACGCAATTCGGTGTTCAACTGTATGATAGTATTAATTTCATCTGATACTGTAGCAATATTGTTGTCTACGTATGTTTTTGCTTTCGTAAACAATTTACGCTTATCTTCCTGTCTTTGTGCGGTAATTGTTTCCATGACTTGTCGCTTTATTTTATTTTGTTCCTGTATGAATTTACGGTAACGCGTTTCACTGTTTTGTAGGTGGTGATTAAAACGTTCGTCAAATTGGCTGTTCTGTTGGTCGAATTTCGCGTCTACTTTTGCATCCAGTGTGCGCGAAAGTTCTGCTGACATTAATTTAAACTCATCGCGTAACTGTGTTGCGTTTTCAGAGCATTGTTTACTGACTACACTAATTTCGTCTCTAAGTGATTCTGTTATAGCTGTTTGCATATTCCTTAATTCTTGAGCAACAGATCTAATTTCTTCACTACTTTTCCTAGCACAAGCCTCAATTTCCACACGTAATTGTTCTTTAGTTTCATGACATTGCACGGCAACGGCTGTAATCTGTTTGCTAAGCTGTTTGGAATTGTTATCTAGCTTTTAATTAAGTTGTTGTTTGAGATTTTCATTATTTTCATTAAGTTGTTGCTTGAGATTTTCGTTATTTTCATTAAGTTGTTGTTTGAGTTTTTCACTAAGTAGTTTGTGGTTGTTGTCTTGTTCTTTTTTTGACTGTTTAAGACTTTCATTAATTTGTTTATAATTGTTGTCCTGTTCCTTCTTATGTTCATTAATTTGTAGCAACAATGCCATAATTTGATCCAAGCCAATATTACCTACTCTATTCTCTGTACTGTGTGATGGTGTATCAGCATTTGTCGCATTTTGTGTAACTAGTTGGTCATTCCCTGATTCTTGAAAAACTTCGCCACTTCGATGTGCACTATTATTCACTACACCGGAATCAAATAAATCTGTCGTACTCTGATTACACTGTTCATTTTCGTTAGAAAAATTTGTCTGTTCATTAGGTAAATTTTGCAAACTGGGTGCGTCAAGCTGGGCAGCATTCATTGTAACAGAATGTGCCGCGTCATCAGTTGTCGTTAAATTAACAGACGACACAATTCAATTTGTTTGCTCATCACTAGGATAAAAATCAATATTAGTGGTCGGTACGCACTGATTGTCTACAATTAGGGGATTATCATCATTACATTGAGTGTTGCAAGTATTATCGGTCAAACTATTCGAGTTGGCTATTTCACTCATTACACATCGTGAAAATTGGCTCCCATTTATAATCTGTGTGCAGAAATGCATTCACATTTAATGTTCCCACAAAATTATTTAGTCATTCAATGTTAAGTTCGAAACAGAAAAATTCCTAAACACCAAAATAATAAAAAAAATTCAGTAACCTGGTAAATTTTATGACGACAGCAACGCTGCGCCCCGGCCCTGTATTCTGAATAAGAAAGCAAACATTCTTACCTCAATAAAAACCGCAAATATATCTGCTCTTACATAAAAATTTTCGCCACAGCTCCGTGCAATGCTGGCCTATGCTTTGTGATTCGTGAAAGGAATAATTATTTATTGGAAAAAATCTTTAAATTGAAATGAATAGTTTTTTTAAATTACTTTATATTATAAAAATTATTTTTGAGGCATTTTTTGAAAGAAATTAAATGACAATTACTATACATTACTAGATATGCGCAAGGCTGGTTCTTTATCTTCTACAACAATACTCATCCTCCAGAGTCCTGACCAGAGTCCCGAGCAGAGCAGATAGCCGACTACCGCCGACTCACGCAGACAACTCAAGACTATTGTCGACACCCGCAGACTAGCGCAGATCGTGACAAGCAAAAACTAACGACATACTGCTCTCTGGTCAGAGACTCTCCTAAGTCTTGCCTATTGCAGGCAGCGCATATAGCGCATACCTCACCTCTTACATAACCCTCCACTGGGGGGGCAAAAATTTGGCAGCGATGGTGAGTCAATTGGAATTGCCATGAGCAACAAATTTTTCCTAATTAACTAAGTTTACAATCAGTCTATGTGATTGCCGTAAGCTTAGTGACAACAGTGCATCCCAATTTAAGTTATACAATATAACACTGAAGATGGTCACTCAGCGACAGAAAATCGATTTTGCAATAGTAAAAAATATACGACCAATGCTGTCTCTTTTTTCAAATCACAGAATATATACATATATATAAGTGCAGAACATGAAATAAAATATAGTGCACATGCACTGAGTACAGAACATATCAGGCAAAGACAAAATGTGTACACAATGAGTACAAAGCATATTAACAAATGGCAAAAGTGCACACGCACTATAGTATGGAACATATCAAGCAATGACAAAATGTATACGCAATGAGTACAAAACATATTAACAAATGACAAAAAGTGCACACACACTGTAGTACAGAACATATGAGGAAATTACAAAATGTATAGGCAATGAATACAAACTATATTAACAAATGACATAAAGTGCACACGCACTGTAGAAGTCTTAAACATTTTTACAACAAATAAGCTTATCAAGGAGTGAAATAAGGTGCATACGGACTGTAAAAGTTTTTAGCATATATACATAACATATCATGGAGTGAAATAAAGTGCACACGCACTGTAGAAGTCTTTAGCATTTTTACATAACTTATCATGGAGTGAAATAAAGTGCACATACACTGTAGAAGTCTTTAGCATATTTAGGACAACTAATCTTATTAACAAATGAAATGAAGTGCACACACACTGTATATGTCATTATCATTGTACAGGAACTAGGAAAGGAATGGGAAGGATTGCATCATGGTTGTAGCACACTAGGTTGCACGCAGCTGCACTGAAAGTCCATATCTTTCTACAGAAGCACAACACCAAGTGAGACAATCTTAAGTTCTTTTCCCTGAAGTATTAATCAGTGTAGCCAAGACACTGAAATGTCGTATTAATATTCCATGTTATCATTTTGGTAGTACACTAGGTACGCCAAACAGTGGGACCATAATTATATCTCCATCGCTCAAGGTGGTGGACAGCATGTCGTGTCAACACCACATTCTTGTAAGGTACACCAACGTAGAATTAGTGCAAAAACCAAATATAGTGCTCCATGAGCATGAGGATAGACAGGACAAACGGATATTACAGTAATTTCTGGTAATTAAGTCAGAAGGTGAAGGTCATTAAATCTTATGCCAGTCATCATTGGATAATTACACTAGTCTATTAACTGATTTTTAAGTAATTCGTGGCACTCATCACCCAGTTACTGAACATTTCTGTATCATGTATGAAGTATTACAGAATAATGTTCATAAGTTATCTGTTTACAGAGAACATTGGCACTCATTGGCCAGTTACAAATCATCAGAAGTCATCATTCAAAACAGGAGCTAATTCATACATATAGCATAAAAGTGACATAATATACATTTAAAGTATAAGAAACAGTGGCATTCGTTGGTCAGCAAGTATTGATTATTACAAAACATTTTTCATCATTCAAGTGACATATGGCATATTTAAAAATAATTATTGGCACTCATTGGCCAGTTACTAAACATGTAGCAAGTATCGAATATTACAAAACACTATTCATAACTCATCTGATTGCAGTAATTATTGGCACTCATTGGCCAGTTACAAAGTATTCATATAGTTTTACAAAACATTATTCAGTATTATTCAGAAGTCATCATTCAAAACAGGAGTTAATTATTGGAATAGCATTAATGCATAAGTCATCATTCAGTATTACTCTGAACTCATCATTCAAGTGACATAGGACATATTTAAAATTTAACACATTGTAACTATTACTCAAGGTCTGTAGTCGACGAATACATAGACATAATGGATTAAATACAACAGAGAAATTTGTATTATATTTAGAACTAGAAATATATCTTAACCTGGTAGCATTATTTGGTTGTATGCTGGTAATAGTTGGGACTGGTAATAATTTTTTTTTTTTTGCTAGCAATGCATTGTGTTGGGATCGATAATTAATTGGTGGGGCATGAAAATATTTTTCCTTTTGACTTATTGCTGGAAATAAGGATTAATAACGTCATTCGTCATGAGTCAGCTGTAGCAAGGTTATGAAACAAGTAGAGTATATGTGATCACATTCATGAATGATACACACAAATGGGTAAAAAAATGCAAATATTAGAACAGGTTTAATGACTAACTGCTTATAGCACATTAATTTCATGAATAGCTTCTCCTGGAAAAAATACAAAATGGATTATTAAACTGAAAGAAGAAACGCATATTATGCTGAAAAGTAGTGAACTTCGAATTAACAGGTAATGAAATGTATAAAAAAAAATATGTTCTCTAGCTGTCCTTTCCAAAACCTTCAGTCATCATACCATGCGACATAAGACATACTGTCAAAACGAACTGCAACAAATACCTAAATAACTACATAGCATTTCTTAACTAACAGTAAATACATAAACTTCATCATTATTTTCATCTGCAAAAAAAAACTTCATTATCATTACTATCATCACCTGCAAAGAAAAACTTCATTATCCACGTCACCATAATTCCATTATTATCATCACCTGTAAAGAAAAACTTCATTATCCATATTAGCATATTCTGCATCATTATTCATCACCATTCATTATCATATACAAAAAAGTCACTGCATTATTCGTTATACAACTATTCATAGTATAGAATTCCTTATTTCTAGCATATTTCATCACTAAAACTAAGATGTGTAGTTCTGTCTGACAGTCTGCATCAATCGCCTCGTATTCTGAAAGAAAAAATTAGTTAAGACTGCTATCATACGATGTGTATAGTATATTCTTGTTAATGCTTGTTAATTCTGATCCATTTACTCTTCGTGACGAGGTATTGCATCTTCTTTCGGTCATTCCAAAGGTGAAATTCCCATTCCTGTTTAATGTATTTCTTTTACACGTTATTTCTTTCTGAAAATAAACAATGATTAATGTCTTGCATTTAAACCATATACCCATTAAATAAAAGCTGGTTTCTAGTGATATAATTGAGCATACAGTGCAGCATGACAGAAAACGTAATATTTCAAAAAACATAGACAGTGTTCAGATCCAAAAATGTACACAGAATATCACAATGTAGCAGCAAAAAAAATGTAAAAATAGTCACGATGTTGAGATATCATAAGGCAAAATGTCAAAGTCAACTGGTGTTTGTTATATCTTAAATATTTCATAGTGCATACAAACAAAGCAGGAAAACAATCATACATACATGAAAAATGGAAAATGTGCACGGTCTGATGTGTAAAGACAAGAAGAGCGACCTGCTAACATTACCTTGGTGGGCACTTGCCAAGAAAACATATGATAATCATCTGTAAGTGTTCATGTGAATATAATTGCATAAGTGGTCATAAAAAAAATCAGCAAATGGCATTACAATAAAAGGTTTGACGTTGGAGACGTGGTGGTTCCCTTTGGTTTGTCTGGTTCTCAAAGTTTCGACGTGTACTACATTCGGGTGAGGAATGCTGCGAATTCGATATGGACCTGCATACAGAAGCTCAAATTTACTACACCTACCTTTTCCTCTATTAGATAAATAATGTGTGTGTACTAATATCTTCTGTCCAATGTGAAAGTCACAGCGTGTACAAACCTGTTTTTGCTGTCTTCTCCGGCGCTCTGTGGCACGTTTGATGTTGTTCAGCACAATGTCAATTATTTCATGGTGTCGTAGTCGACGAGATGTAGGAAAGGTTACTAATTCTTTAATTTTGTTAGGTGGTTCAACATTTTTCAGTATAACAGACGGAGATAGCATAGTAGATTCATTTGGTATGGAATTAATTACATCCTGGAATGAGAATATGTGTGTGTCCCAATCAATATGTTTTTTATGGCAGTATATTCTGCACAGTTTACCAATTTCTTTCATTAATCGTTCACAAGGGTTCGAAGAAGCATGGTACCTGGATATATAGATCGGAGAAATGTTTCTAGCTCGTAACATACGTGTCCATACAGCAGATCGAAACTGTGATCCATTGTCGGAAATTACTTTCAATACATGTCCTACATGAAATAGAAAATGTTTTACAAACGCTTTCGAAACAGTTTTAGCAGTAGCTTTGCGTAACGGAGTGAAGGTAACAAAATTTGAAGTGAGTTCAACAGCGACAAAGATGCAGCAAAAACCTCTATTAATTCTGGGAATCGGACCAAAAATGTCTACAGCGGCCATGTATCTCAATTTAACAGGTACAATGGCATGTAATGGAGGAATATGTGAAGTGGTGTCTGACTTAGCTTTCTAGCAGATTTCACATGACGCTAAAACACGTCGAATACGTTTCTCCATGTTGGTAAAATAACAGTTCTGTCTCAGTATAAGAAAACATTTTCTGGCTCCGTAATGTGCGTAACTTAAATGAGTATACCAGATTAATTTGTTAACAAGTTCGTCAGGAATGCATAATAACCAATTATTGCTGTCAGGGTGAGAGCGGCGAAACAATATTATTGCGTACAGTATAATGGTTTCTAATGGTAACATTATTCCTATCTTGCCAAAGGTGTTTAATTTCTTTCCATACGTTGTCTTTACTCTGCTCTTGTGATATGTCTTGTAATGATGACGAAATGAAATTTTCCAATGCAACTTGTTGAATGTACATGACGCTGAAATATGCTTTGCAGAAGTTGGTTGCGATGTCTTGCTGATTGTTGCTGAGAGAACGGGATAGTGCATCTTCTACAATATTTTGTGTACCGGGAATGTGAACAATTGTAAAATTAAATTCCTGTAAATAAAGTTTCCTCTGCTTAATCTGTTGTGTGTAAATTTACCCGAAAGTAAAAACTGTATCGCTCTATGATCTGTGTAAACGGTAGTGTGTCTTCCATAAAGAAAATGCCGAAATCTCGTAAATGCCCAAACAACACATAACGTTTCAAGTTCTGTAACAGAATAATTGCGTTCAGCAGGTGACAGAATGCGACTCGCAAAGGCTATATTTTTAATTATTGTAGTGCCATCTTCTTCAATTTCCTGAAAAATGTGCACGCCTAATGCGGTGTTAGAACTGTCGGTGGCAATGGAAAAATTTCTAGTAAAATCTGGGTGTGAAAAAAGTGGTGCGTTCAACAAAGCTTCTTGTAGGTTCACAAATTCAGAATGTGCTTGCTTATCCCAGGACCAGATAGTGTTTTTACCTGTCAACTGACATAATCTTGGGGTGTCTAAAGCAGAGTAATGAATAAATTTACGAAAAAAGTTAATTAAACCCAAAAAGCTACGTAGTTGTTTCTTCGTCGTAGGAACAGTAACGTCACGTAAAGCTTGAAGTTTTTCCGGGTTAGGCGCAATGCCCTCTGCTGAAATTACATGTCCAAGAAATTTTATAGAAGTCTTGCCAAAGTGCGATTTACTGAGATTAACTGTGAGTCCTTGTGCACGAAAAGTTCGTAACAGTTGTTCAAGAATCAGATTGTGTTCAGACCAGTTAGCTTCTGCAATAAGAATGTCGTCTACATATGTTGTGATTCTGTCTTTAAGTTCTGTCGGAAGTATTGATTCAAACTGCGAATAAATGCTGCTGAAGAAATAGTTAAACCGAACGGTGATTTAGAGAATTGATAACAGTCACCAAAACAAAGAAAAGCCGTGTACTTTCTGCAGTCCGGATGGAGTTGAATTTGCCAAAATCCCGATTTCAAATCTAATGTGGAATAAATAGTACCATGAAATTTCTGTAGAAGTTCTTCTAGTGTCTGTGGGCGATCTGTTTCATTAATAATAATGTCATTGATGTGACGCGAATCAAGTACGAGGCGAAGTGAACCATCCTTCTTCTTAACAATATGGAGTGGATTTATGTACGGACTAACCGCCGGTTCAATAATTCCTTGGTCAAGCATAGCTTGCAATTCTTTCTTAACTTGTTCTCTGTGAATATACGGAATGGGATAATGTTTGTCTTTAAATGTGTCGTGCTGTTTAACTTGAAATTCATACATAAAACCGGACATAGTACCAGAAACGTTGTCAAAAACTGGAGCTTGCTGCAAAAGAATTTTGCGTAGTTGTGTGCGTTCGTCGTCTGTATTTGCACTGCTTTGTTTAACTTTATCAGAAATCATCTGTATAATGTCGTAGTCGGCTTTGTCTGGAGTATTATAGTTGTGTACGTACAATGTCGAATGACAGTCTGTGTTACGTGATGCGGAAATGACCTCTGTACGATTAATTGTTTGTTCTTCTGCAGATAAAGAGTGCTGAAATTCTTAAGCCAGTTGTGCATTTTCATCATTTAACATTAAATAGGAGTTTTGAAAATCAATAAATGCATCGTGTTGTATCAGAAAATTCGTACCTAAAATAACGTCTGTCATCAATAAGGGAACAATCCAAAAATTTGAGTGAAATGTATGACCTGCAATGCAAAATGATAAATGCGTCTGTAATTTAACATCTACTCCTTTACCAGATACTGCTCCTTTTATTTTCGTTTTGCTTAATGGTAACGTAGGATAGCTATTCTCTTTGTTACATTCGTTGAAAGTTTCCTCATTTATAACTGACATAGGAGATCCAGAATCAATTACTGCTGAAAATTGGGATGATCCAATTTTTACTTCGATGACAGAGTGCGAAATGGTTTTTTGAATAACTGGTCTTTCCTGCAAAAGAGTGTCTCGGATGTCGTCAAAAGTAATAACATTTTCGTGAACAGGATTCTGCGTGTCAAAAGTATCACTTGCGTTGCTGGAAGATGCAACCTGTACTGAATTTAGTCAAATTCTATCTGACGTGCTATTATTTTCGGGAGGATGCTGTGGCATTTCAACTATTTGTACTGTTCTGTTATTTCTTCCTGACGCATTAGGTTCGGGATGATATCTACTGTCTGGTTCATTCATGATAATTTGTTGTTGTGGATGATTCTACTGCTGATAAGACCGACTGTTATTAAACGTACGCTGAAAATTGTGCTCATTATTTTTACGTCTGTCATGATAGTCTTCTCTATACGGTGCATTGCGATAGGAATTGAAATGGTGTGTTTTCTGTACATAGTTATTTCCCTGTTGCTGTGCGTTACTATTTGTTGGAGCTGACGCTATATGCGTACGCGGCGAAACATTAAAGCTTGGTTGACCTTGTACATTACATTGTTGGTTAGGTATGCTAACTGGTTGGTTTTGTTGCTGTTGCAGAGAAAAACCTCTATTGTTACCAAAATGTGGTTCCTGTTGCTGATAATTTTGACGATACTGATAATTAAAATGTTGTCTGTTATTAAAATTCTGGTGGTTGTCGTCCCTGAAGCGTCTATTAGCTTTGCTATTGAAATTGCGTGGCTGATAGTAATTGCTGTATGTTTGTTGACCTTGGTTATTATATGAAAAATTTTTGTTTATAAAGGAATAATCCGATTGCTGCGCTTCCAAAAACTGTAACAGATCTCTGAATGCCGAAATATTTTCTTTCTGCTGACCTGTTAAAAGTGACACTCTTAATGATCGTGGTAATTTAGAAATACATAATTGAATAAGTGCAGATTCACTGTATGGTTCACTTTAGTACTGGTTTTGTTGGACCATGTGTTCAAAAAATTGCGTGACAGTGGAAAAATTTGAGTTCTCATAATTCGGTAAACTAATTAATTGATCCTTAATTCCGTGCTGTGTCGTCTTCGACCAATATGCTGACAGAAAAGCATTCTGAAATTCTTCTACGGAGTAGCATTGTCTCGCGATTGGTCTCATATGAGTTGCCGGTTCGCCTTCCAAAAAACTGCAAATAAATTCAAGTTTATGTGTTACGGGCCAAGCCGGTGGAAAAGCAAAGCTAAATTGTTGTATCCAATCCAATGGGTGAATCTGTGTTCTGTCATTTTTAAATACTTTAAATTTTCTCACTGATAGAAAATGTTTGTAATCAAAATTATCGTCTCTGTACGTCTGAACAGGTTCAGGATTGTATGAGAATCTATTTGTCTGTAACTGTTCGGAATCTAAGTCATGTACTCTCTGTAAATTACCCAAATTATACTGGCTGTGTGAGAGTGACAAATGTTCGAAAAGTGGCGTCTGCTGTGATGTGTTAAACGCTGAAACATTTTTCATCTCTGTTATCTCTTGCTGTAAAGTTGACAATTTTCTACGTAATGTATTATTGGACGAATCTGTCTCACTGATTGTCTGCTATAAATTTTGGAATTCAGGTGTTTGATTAAACAAAATCGGTGAAGTATCGTCTGATTTGCTGTCATTATTACTTTCAATAACGTCAATACGACTGGCCAATTCATCATATTTTTCAGTCGGTATTTTTACCTGATCATCGTTTTTAGTGTCACAAGCATTTATCTGTTTTTGTATTTTATGTGTGGTTTCGTTCAATTTTTTAACGTCTGCTTTGATAACATCGGGATCCTGCATTAGTTCTAATTGTTAAAGTCTGTCGGTCACTGTCTGAAAGTCTACTGTGTGTGTGTCTGTTTTTGCTTTAAGATCGGAAATCTCATCACGCAATTCGGTGTTCAACTGTTTGATAGTATTTATTTCGTCTGATACTTTAGCAATATTGTTGTCTACGTATGTTTTTGCTTTCGTAAACAATTTACGCTTATCTTCCTGTCTCTGTGCGGTAATTGTTTCCATAACTTGTCGTTTTACTTTATTTTGTACCTGTATGAATTTACGGTAACGCGTTTCACTGTTTTGTTGGTGGTGATTAAAACGTTCGTCAATTTGACTGTTCTGTTGGCCGAATTTCGCGTCTACCTTTGCATCCAGTGTGCGCGAAAGTTCTGCTGACATTAATTTAAAGTGATTTCCCTAAATCACTCCAGGCAAATGCCGGGATGGTTCCTCTGAAAGGGCACGGCCGACTTCCTTCCCCATCCTTCCCTAATCCGATGAGACCGATGACCACGCTGTCTGGTCTCCTTCCCCAAACCAACCAACCAACTATTAATTTAAATTCGTCGCGTAACTGTGTTGCGTTTTCAGAGCATTGTTTACTGACTGCACTAATTTCGTCTCTAAGTAATTTAGTTGTATCTGCATGTCTATTATTTAATTCTTGTGCCACAGATCTAATTTCTTCACTACTGTTTCTAGCACAAGCCTTAACTTCCTCACGTAATTGTTCCTTAGTATCATGACACTGCGTGGCAACGGCTGTAATCTGTTCACTAAGCTTTCTGGAATTGTTGTCTAATTTTTCATTAAGGTTGTCATGTTTTTCATTAAGTTGTTTGAAATTTTCATTAAGGTTGTCTTGTTTTTCATTAAGTTGTTTGAGATTTTCATTATTTTCATTAAGTTGTTTGAAGTTGTTGTCTTGTTTTTCATTAATTTGTTTGTGATTGTTGTCATATTCTTTCTTAAACTGTAGCAATAATGCCATAACTTGTTTCCAGCCAATATTATCTACTCTATTCTCTGTAATATGTGATGGTGTATCTGCAATTATCACGTTTTCTGTAACCATTTGGTCATTCTGTAATTTTTGAAAAGGTTTGCCAATCGGATGTGCACTGTTGGTCACTACACCGGAATTAAATAAATGTGTCGTACTCTGATTACACTGTTCATATTCGTTAGAAAAATTTGTCTGTTCATTACGTAAAGTTTTCAAACCGGGTGTGTCAAGCTGGGCAGCGTTCATTGTAACAGAACGTGCCGCGTTATCAATTGTCGTTAAATAACAGAGGCCACAATTCAATTTATTTGTTCATCATTAGGATCAAAATCATTACTAGCGGTCGGTACGCACTGATTGTCTGTAAATGGAGGATTGTCATCATTACACTGAGTGTCGCAAATATTGTCGGTCAAATTATTAGAGTCGGCTATTTCGCTCATTACACATCGCGATGTACTGTTAACAGTTTTTTGCGGCATTTTTCACAAATCAAAATTAAGCACAAATGAAACAAGGACAATGCAAAAATGCAACAAACACAATTACAACAGAGAGCAACAAATTGCCGATGATCTGTGAAAGCAAGAGTGACAAATTAGTAAATGCGTTGCGCCAGATGCAAACTACGTTTCAGTAAATAAGAGCAGATATATGACTACTTCTCAGAAGATTCACAAAGAAATACGATCCTGGCCGGATGTCGCCAAGTGTAACCTCCCCACAGTAATTAATAACTGAATTTAGACCAAGTGTAACCTCCCAACAAAAATAATAATTAAATGAATGTTTTAATATTGTAACCTCTGAACAAAATTGGCTCCCATTTATAATCTGTGTGCAGAAATGCATTCACATTTAATGTTCCCACAAAATTCTTTTCTCATTTAATGATAAGTTCGAAACAGAAAAATTCCTAAACACCAAAATAATAAAATAATTTAGTAACCTGGTAAATTTTATGACGACAGCAGCGCTGCGTGTCGGCCCTGTATTCTGAATAAAAAAAAGCAAAAATTCTTACCTCAACAAAAACTGCAAATATATCTGCTCTTACATAAAAATTTTCGGCACAGCTCCGTGCAATGCTGGCCTATGCTTTGTGATTCGTGAAAGGAATTAATTATTCTTTGGATAAAATCTTTAAATTGAAATGAATGCTTTTTTTAAAAAAAATTACTTTATATTATAAAAATTATTATTGGGGCATTTTTTGAAACAAATTAAATGACAATTAACATACATTATTAGATATGCGCTAGGCTGCTTCTTTACCTTCTATAACAAAACTCATCCTCCAGAGTCCTGACCAGAGTCCCGAGCTGAGCAGACAGCCCACACGCGCCGACTACTGCCGACTCACGCAGACAACTCAAGACTACTGTCGACACGAGCAGACTAGTGCAGACTAGTGACAAGCAACAACTAACGACATACTGCTCTCTGGTCAGAGACTCTCCTAAGTCTTGCCTATTGCAGGCAGTGCATATAGCGCATACCTCACCTCTTACAGGATGCAGACTCTCATTGATGTCTCCGGTGCTCATACTGAAAAAACTGTATAAGTGGCGGTTAATAATAATATCAACATTGTGCCATTCTCATTTGTCTGACCTTTTCTGTCCATGTCTCGTTGCTAATCCACTACATATGGAAACATTTCTGTTCGTCTTT
Source organism: Schistocerca americana (assembly GCF_021461395.2). NCBI lineage: Eukaryota > Metazoa > Arthropoda > Insecta > Orthoptera > Acrididae > Schistocerca > Schistocerca americana. Next base: position 449,057,537 of record NC_060119.1, on the reverse strand, counting down.
CTTGAATTCACAGCGCCGGATTTACAAAATTAGAATTAATTTTTTTCCAATATCATTTGGTTCCACATTGAAAATTTAGAATATCTGCCAAACTTTTGCTGCCATATGATAATTACAGTCCACACTGGATCTCCATGAACAGCTACACTTTAAATTATGGCTGCTCAGTACTTTGCTGTATTATGTTAGAGTTACAAGTGTCGATAATTGATATTGTATGCCTCTATGACCATTCGCAAATAATTTCGTCAGTTGTCGTGTTCGCCCTGTAACATGCTAAGTAAATTAATATGTGAAATTACCACCGCATAAGGAGAAACAGAATTTAAATGGGAGTATTTTAAGTTAGACTTGAGTGAAAAATAGAATTTACTGTACCCAACGATATTAATTTGTTTGTTTCCAACACATAAAAAAACGTGCATGATCTTAGATTGTTACATTTTACATGTCAGTCTTTCTGCCAAAAAATTAGCAGCATGACACTCTGGATTTAAAATCCATACATTATTAAGTTACAAAGGCACAGTTAATGAAAACTACTAGCACAAGAGATCACACCTTTTTAGCGTTTCAGAATTTGTACTACATTATTGTTTCCACTACATGTCTTAGAGGATTATACTTCGATCAACAGGTGGATTTATGTCAGATAATAAGGTCTTATTCCCACCACATGTTTCAGATTAATATTACTCAACCGTCAGTTGGGTTTATGTCAGTTACTATGGCTATATTGTCACTACATGTTTGGGGTGACTATACATCAATCATCATGAGGATTCATGACAATTATTTCCTAATTCACGAGGTATGGTTTTTCAGACTGTCTGAGAATTTACAAATTTCATGGGAATGGTGATAGAGAAATTTCAGTTTCTTTTAAAATGAGGCAAGATCAGCTGTGCAGGAACAATATTACTATGGCAAGAGTGGTGTCGGATGGTTTAAGAGATCCTTATCCCAATCTATTTGCAAGGACACTGAGCGATAATACTGTACTGTAGCTTCCTGATCTTCTTGCTGCAACCAGAGCTCTTGGGCATAATGTGGGACCTGAACAAATCTGGAATTTACTAATTAATGATACAATGTTAGAGATAATACTATGATTCAAAAACCTCAGACTTGAACATGAATGTGTACAATGGAAAAGGGTAAATGCCATGGATACGAGAATGTGGGTATGATTGAACCCAAAGCATTCTTTGGATTCCTCATCTATACATCTTGAGGCCAGCGTGCCACGAAGGTCCCACTGTTAACACCAGCTTAAATGGTCCAGCCATATAGGACCATTTCCGTGCAGGGTAGGATCGTGATGGTGTGCCGGGGAATGTGAGTAGACCACCTGGTATCTTAGACAAACAGCATCAAAAATAAAAATATTTCATTAAAACTTATGTGACTACAGTCACAGGATCTGAGTGGACGTGCTGACCACATTACCTCACAGCATTTAGCTGTGACAGCGCTGAAGGCTATTGGCCCTTGATGTTGCTCCAGTCCACAGGGTATGCCTGTTCATGGAAGTAGCCAGTGTTGTTGCAACTTCCAGATTGTTTGCAGGGGGAGCCAGTCTCCAGTAGTGAATCTCGACCCTCCAAATGACAGAGCTTGGCGACAAGGTGCATGCACCAACATAGACAGACGGTTGGCTGTACCGCCCTGGTCTCGTTCTGCTGCCCTCCAGAGCAGGACTCTGGCTGCTGCAGTACCAGGAGATAGCCAGCCAGCGGAGAAGTACCAAGTCCAAGAAAGACGATTTGGCGGTAGCAGAAGGTGTGATGGTGGAAGATCAGACTTGTAGAAGCTGCATGGAGGCCATATCACCCAGTCGCCTGGAGTGGCCTTCTCATCCCTGTGGGTGCTGCTGGGCCGCTCTCCCCTTTGCTAAAATTAATTATTTATAACGGTTCATGGCTCACTTGATGCACAAGCGCACTGTCTCCAACCACTCTTGCAACAACAAATCCGCGGCTTTATGGAGTTGAAGTGGCTTGGCTCATCATGTAAGACCTTCGTTTTACCAGTGTGTTGCATTATTACAGTGCTTGGCCTAGGCCACTGATTGCTGTATAAACAGCGTCGTTGTAGCAGCCAACATACCAATACCCGCCAACTGTCTTCGAATGCTGTGGCTGGACTGCTGGTTTTTTGTGGTAACGCCCAAAAAACAGTGGTGGAGCTACAATTCATTTTTAAACCGCCCAGGAGGATGCCTCTGCTATTTGGGCAACAGATGGGACAGGAGGGGATATTTTTCATTTCGTTATGAGTCAAGACGGATTCTACAGCCTCCTTTCGAAACTTCATTTCGGTAACCATCAAGATAGAGGTGAATGGGTAGCAGCTGACTAGCAGCAACAGTGTCTGACACTTTTGAAAAATTTATAGAAAAATGACAGACAGCTTGCACTCTGGTACCCCTCAAAGGGAAGTGTAGATTCAAGGTCTGGATGGCCAAGAAACCTTGCAAATGCAGAATAAAAATTCAGAACATAGTTGACTAAAAAACACGTTTTCTGCTTGGCTATATTTACATGGGTGAAGATTAGGATGGAACGACTCTCCCAAAAAGGATAGAAACTATTCACTCTTCACTCAAGTATGCTTCCGATTTCTTACACAAGACAAAAGAACGCTTCGAAATGTGGTGACTGATAATTGTAGAATTTGCCCAAGTGATGGAAAAAAGGATTGATCCTGGTTGTTACAATGAGGCAAACTAAAAGAGACATACCCAATGAATTTCAGGCTAACAGACTTCGTGTAGGCTCCAATCAATACGGGTTCACAAAAAAAGATACTACTTTAGCACATTCCAAAGGAAACAGAGCTGTTAAACTACTGTGTAGTATGCCCAAAAATGTGGAAACGCAGAACCTGGAGACTATTCACTTTTACAAAGTAACGAAAGGGAGAGTAGACAGCCTTGATGAGAAGTGTTCTCTTTATAGTTCAGGAATGAGAACTCGTCGATGGTCCATAGCGATATTTTATAGAATCTTAGATATCAGTTGTGTCAGCGCATATTTATTGTGCAGCAGCTATTCAGACAATGAACTTGTTAGCTGCCTGAACTTATGAAGAAACTTGCAAAGCAGCTTGTTATGTCTCACTCTGACAGAAGAATGCAAAATGACCATCTTGCACCTGAACTGAGCGCTGCCTTGGGAGAGTTCTGAAACTTAGTACAGACAGTGTAACAGTGAATGCAACAGATGACCATATTGACAAGACGAAGACGTGTACACTCTGTGATCTAAAGGAAAGAAGGAAAACGACCTTTCTGCGAAAATGTGCGAGATTCCAATTTGTCCCCAGGAATGATCAACATTTTTATGGAACGTTTTGAGGAACGTGCGCAAAATCTGGCTTCCCTTCGTCCATATTCATTTTATTGTTATGTTGATGACACGTTTATGGTCTGCACTGAAGCTCTTAAGAACTTCCATGAACATACGAACAGTACACATCCAAACGTCTTGTTCATCGTCAAGACAGAGAAAGAAGGGAAGCTGCCATTTTTAGATTTTTTGTACAATGGAAGTCGGATGGTGGTCTTGGTCAGTCAGTGTATCACAAGCCGACTCACACCAATTTATATTTTAGTGCCCAGAGTTTTTACAGCCGAATCTAGAAGAGAGCAGCTTTAAATACACTAATGCACAGAGCAAAAACTGCTTCCACCCATGACCACTTAGATTGCAAAATCAAGCTTCTGACGTAGGTGTTCCAAAAGAACAGCTAGGGGTTACATGCTATGAAGTCAGCATTTTCTAAGAAAAGGAAATGTGAAAATGTTGAATACTCAAGTGATGAGTAATCCTTTCCTTCTGCAGCGCTACATCCAGCAAAAGAGGCATATTCGTGGAAGACAAGCTATAAGATCTATTTTCTGACCTAAGAACACAAAGGAGATGCTACACCAAGGACACTCTCTGCCTTAGCATCCCTGGGATTTACAACATCCTTGTAAGTGTGGAAGCAATTGCATCGGCCAGTCTATTCGCACCATTTCCGATCCCTGTGCACAACATCAGCATTGGGGAAACTCTGGAAACGTTACACGAATTTTATAGTTGCAAAAAAGAATCATTCACAACATGTGCTCTGCACAGCCGAAGGCATAATGTCGACCATTATTTAAAGATCTAAAAATATTAACTGTCTCCTCTTTATACATCTTTGTTTTCCGACACAGTAGAGCTGATATATTAAAAAAATCATTTTGAACATACATACAACAAAAGACATTAAGAAAACTATATGCTCACCTCTCATCACTTAAAACTGTGTGCTCAGACTCCTCAGTATATAGCCATGAAAATTCACGACACAATAAAAGGGTGTGACATAGTGAATATGAAGACAAATATTTTAAAAAGCAAGTCACATGATTTTCTAATTAAACGATGCTACTACTCTGTGGAAGATTTCATAAAAGACAAAGTGATACTTTGAGTTGGATCCCTAAAATGGAATAAATATTTATGATAGTTATAGTAGATGTAAATACTGTAAGTCTGACAAATTTTAAGTAAGTAAATGCTCCACAAAGTATTCTTGTAAGTGCAACAAAATTTTAAATAAGCAAATTGTAACATTGATGTGTCTCCTGTACATCAGACATATGTTCTGAAATTATATATGTTATGAGATGAATAAAACACATTTCACATATGAAGACTCGAGAACTGGAGAAATCTGCAGTTGCTGCACACATCCTCGCAAATAAATATAAGATGCTATTTGATGAAACAAATGTTTTGTCCCAGTCTCCAACATACTGGGATTCTGTAATTAAAGAGGCTGTCGAAATACGAATGTGTGAAAAAAATCTGCAACCATGACAGCAGATATAATCTTAGTTGTGCATGGAAGCGTGCCCTCAATGTCAAGAAGAGCCAGAGGTATTCATTGCAATATTTACGCTATGGCGGTAGTGGTGGCGCCATCAGTGCAAACGTTGACACCATCATGACCACTACACGATTTCCAACCTATCATAAGCCTCTGTGGGCCATATAAGGCCACCACAGCAGCAGATTTGACAGTTTCTCATGACGAAGACGATCTAGGTAATCGTCGAAAGCTCGAGGTTTTACACTGAACTGACGTGGCAAGAAGTCCGAGAATGTTTTATTCAACATCGGCGTTGTGAAAGACTTCGTTCTCATTCCTATTTGTCTTGAGTGCTCCAAGAAAGAGTGTGTAAAATATGTTTCTGAGCTTCAGGTGTGAAACACCATGACACTCCATATTCAATAAATTTTCAAAATTTTCATTTCTTCAATGTTCCATTAAAATACTTAACGTTTTAGTTAAAATCAGATGTGATGGCAAAGAAAAATGTAGATCTCATCATTGAAAGTCAATTTTTCGGATTGTCTTTGTACCTGTTGTATGTAGTTTTTATGTGCAAGTTTAAACAATGGAATTTAGTTTTATGTGAAAATTGACTTGCTATAGACATACTACAATACTCAGAATGTAACATTCATTTCTCGAGCAGCTCGTTTTTGTGTAGTATTTTAAAAAAAAAAGTACAGAAATTTGCAATTTTGTGTGATAAATAGTAAAGTGCTGTGGGTTTCATTTAGAGCAATAAAATCAACAAGGAGTATTTAAATAACACTTAAATATAATTGCATAGGTTTCTGCAGTCAGAGTCAGTTGACATAAAAGTTTTCTATCATACTGAGCCATAATGTAAGGAAACTACATTGGAGAAACAAACGTTTCGGCCACAGTTACGTTGGTTCCTCCAGTGTCGATTTTTACATTATGACATGGTACAGTACTCAGAAAACGGTTAAATAATTGTAAAAAAATATTATATGATATAAGTTAAAATTTTCAAGTGCTTTATGCCTTTAGTTTCAGTTTAAACATAAGGGTTCCAGAAATTGCACCTCATAACATACTTTACAGAAAAGTCACCTCATGAGGTAACAGTTAATTTGGTCTTATCGCCACTACACATTTTGGAGGATTATACCTCAATCACAAGGTGGATTGATATTCATTAATAAGGCCATATTACCACTCCACGTTTCAGAGGATTATAGCCCATAAATAGGTTGACATAAATCCACTTGATGATGGAGTAAGTCAGCAATTTCCATTTTTCAAGTACGCTATAGTTTTCACCATTTACATTGCCCTGTCTACCACTGACACCTTGTTTCCTACCCTTTTTTATTTTTTCTTCTACACAAATAGTGGACGCAGCCCAAGGAAGACTTTCCCCTGTTATGTGTTAGTAACACGACCTGAAAGATCCTTTGCTAGGGCTCAACTGCTTTCTGCTGAAATTTCTTTGCATAAACAACACACTTGAGGGCAATAGTAGATTGAAAACGCGTTGTGCAGACGCATGACATAGCTGAACATTTGTGTTTTTTACTGGAGACTGGCTTCTTGGACAGGAAGTACCTCAATGAAATGTACAAAACTGGTCAGTATATATTTGTAGGTCAACTTACAAACAAAGGGACCTCCACATATAGGTAAAAAATGACTAATGAACACTTTAGTCATTTATTGGTTTATTTTATCTGGAAAAGTCAAGTTGATCAGACTCTCTCTTTCAATGAAACAATCGTATTACATATTATGCATTATTTTATTACGATAAGTGTGTTATACCACATCCAAAATATTATAAAATATTTAGTAATTCTTATAGTACAGCAAGAAAAAAATAAGCTTTTCTCATATTCATTCATAAGAAATACAACAATGAAGACAAGATACAATGAGGTAGATTTGAACTATAGGAAGTAGTAACAATGGAGCCAATGAGAGAAGGAGTGGAAAAGGTGGAGAAGAAGGAACAGGAAAAAACACAATTAATGAAAACAAAAAAAAAAAGAAATTCATGTGACAAACTAAGGAATGAAGAGAGAAGGAGTTGTAAATAGGTGAAGATGGGAGTGTTTGCCAAACCATACCTGCCAACTCTCCCAACTCTCCCGATTTAGGCGGGAGACTCCAGATTTTCCACTTTTTCTCCCGCCTCCCGATTATTCCAGTATTTCTCCCGATTTTTACTAGTTATCGTCAAACTTACGATATTTGTTTTGAAAACCCACCATTTCAGTTTTTTTTCCGCCAGTTGCCGGAATTCGTTGCATATTAATCGATACGTATCGAAGTTTATAGAAATCAGGAAGTCGCACGCGATTTATATATCGATAGTTATTTTTCCTCTTACCCGAGCATTTTGTCAAAGATGTACCCGTGTCCCGTAGTGCACATGTAGTAACCTCGGTAGTGCACAGTGTTCTGCTTGGACGTGTGTTGATGCATATTGTCGTAGTATTTTGATTCGGGGCTTTGGTTTTAAACATGGCCAAAAAATATAACTCCGTCTTCTTAAAACAATTTTCGGAACAGTTTCCGTGCGTTATCGAGTCGGGGAAAGGCCCGTTGTTCGCTTTTTGTACCTTTTGCCGATGTGATATTTGTGTATCACATGGTGGAAAAAGTGATGTTTACAAACATGTGGAAACAAAAAGCACCGAGACAATTTGAAGTGCTTCAATAACAATAAAAAACTGGAATTCAGCTACAAAAGTGAAAGTGTTGGAGTGATAAATGTTGTATGTTTATTTACATCTTTTATTTTAGAACATAATTTACCGATTAATTGCGCTGACCATGCGAGTCACCTGTTCCGGAAAATGTTCCCGGATAGCAGTATAGCGAAAAAGTGCAGCTGCAGAAGGACAAAAACTGTCGCAATTATCGGAGAAATGACAAAAAAGGAAAAAGAAGAAATCATAGACATTTTGAAAAAATGGCCATTTTCTATTGCGACAGATGGTAGTAACAAAGGGGATGCTAATTCATATTCAATAGTTGTTACCGTTTATAATGAGACGACCCGAAAAATTGTAAGTACCTTATTATCACTCCCCAACTTAAAAGGAGATTCCAAGGTGTCAACATAGGAACGCTTCTTCTCAACGCACTGAAGGAATGTAATACTCCACTCAGTAACTGTTTGTCAATAGGTTGTAACAATGCCCCTGTAATGGTTGGAATGAAACACAGAGTTGCAGGTCTCTTGAAAAATCATATGCTTAACCTCTTTGTTGTTGGTTGTCCACGCCATTTGTTAAATTTGGCAGCAAAAAGGGGAGCTGCATGTCTGCCATTCCAGATTGATCGATTGATCACTATTTACTGGACATATATTATTTTCTGCAAAAGAGTACAAAGAGAAAGGAGAAACTGAAAGAATTTCAGGAGATGAAGATGAAGAATGTCAAGATGAAGAAAATATTGAAGCATGTGTGCACCTGTTGGCTTTCTGTGAGCAAATGTTTACTTCGGTTACTGGAACAGTGGAAGCCTTTGACCAGCCTGCTCAATTATGAAGTGAAGTCTGGTAAGAATGATCAGCTTGGGTTTCTCCAAACTTATCATATACCGAAAGTGAAACAGTCACCAATTGAGAGTAGTGCCTCTTCAAGAAAAAGAGCTAGTGAATTGCCGTTTCCATGTTCATCTACATCAAAAATAAGTAAACAGGATTCCCCAATTAAGTACAACTTGTCTCTTGAAGAAAGGATTTTTATGTTTCTGTCATCAAATTTAAATATGGCTTTGTGTCTGTTTTTGTCAAATGTTATACCTACATTTGACAAAACAAATGTAATTTTGCAGTCAAGTGTACCTCATATCCATTTACTGCAAGATCTGCTGCTGGACACGTTACAGAATTTTATGTCTAAATTTGTACTACCTGCAGTGATAAAATCCTGTTCTCCTTTTGAGGTTGATTACCACACCAGAAGAAACCAGAAGGATGATTGTGATTTGGTCATTGGCAGTTGTACTTCTCAACTTGTGGATTGCCTCATGCATGATGAGAAGGTGGAATTCTTCTCATGTGTTTGGAAATACTTAATTGCCGCCTGTGATTACATGGTTCACAAATTCCCATTGAAGAGTGAAATGCTGAGGAATGCAAATCTGATCTGTTTCCAATGCATCCTTTTCTACCCTAAAGTATTTTGTGGAAACGTTTCCAGTATTATTGAATGCTGATGCAGATAAACAGCATGATGCCATGGATGAATTACAATCCCAGTTTTGTGCATTTCAGATATATGATATACTGGATTAAATCTTAAGGGAAGAAAGAATTGATGTGCAGTGGTCTCTGATAGGAAAACTAATAGAGATGGGAGCCTAAAATTTGACAAATTAATTCGTGTTATGTTAGGTATTCTAACGGTCCCTTATAGTAATGCAGAATGTGAGAGGATATTTAGTCAAGTAACTAAAACAAGGACACATTTCAGATCATCTACCGGTGATGAAAATTTGGAGAGATTGTTGACAGTAAAATCAAGACTACAGGGTGACTGCTTTCAGCAAACCTTCAACAAAGAATTTCTCAGAAAGGCTAAGTCTTCAACATTCAATTCCTTAAATCAATAGAAATGTGAAATGTTTCGTGAAAAGATAATTATAACTGTGTGTTACCATATTTTCTCCATCCTGGTCATGTATTGGAAATTTAATTAAGGAGGAAATGATTGACCTTGATGTGAATGGATAACAACATTGTTAAATAAGTGAGAACACTGATGTGTATTATCTCGAAACATTTTAAGAGTGAACTACTATTTTCTTTGGTAACTGTTTTACTTTGTTAGCACATCATCATTATTCAGATTCTGCAATGTTTCCTACTGCAGAAGCAGCTTCTACTTCACCTGTGAGAAGAAAGGTATTGTACATGTTCTCATGAGTGCTCCAATGTTTCTCGCTAGTACTGAATACTAATAGGCTACATAGCTAGAGTTAAATATGAGAATTTTACGAATTTCTGTAAAGACATAGTTTCCCTGAAAATGTGTAATACTAGCTAACTTTGAACATGCACAGGTATAACATGTGAAATCTTACGAGGAGAAAGTAGATGCTGCCCCTGAAAAATAAAAAAGAGGTGGTTGTGTTAAGATTTCAGCATACACCGGAGAACCAGTTGGCATTCCTACTTTTACAGTTTTCATGTGTGTCACAAAACAGTATGATGGATGCTGCTTTACGGCAATCATACTTTTTTTCTAATGCCAAAAAACATCCCAACCTAACAGCAATTAGCTGGACGAAAACACAAATAAGGGTTACGGAATCAACATTTTGGATATTTCCAATGTTTCTGTATGTTTTTTTAGTCATTATATAGCTTTGTGGCGCCTTAAAGGAAAACTTTTCAGTTGTCTTAGTTGTATACAAAAATGAGCCACAGCTTTTTGATCTTTCAAAAATGGTTGGCTCTGAGCACTATGCGACTCAACTGCTGAGGTCATCAGTCGCCTAGAACTTAGAACTAATTAAACCTAACTAACCTAAGGACAGCACACAACACCCAGCCATCACGAGGCAGAGAAAATCCCTGACCCCGCCGGGAATCGAACCCGGGAACCCGGGCGTGGGAAGCGAGAACGCTACCGCACGACCACGAGATGCGGGCAGATCTTTCATATCTCCTAATTTTTTAAACTGAATCTCCTGATTTTTGGTTTTTGAAGGTTGGCAGGTATGCTTTACTGTCTGACAGAGGAGAAACTGTCCACATAGTTTAATTTTTAGGGGAAATGCTATAGGGGTGACAGAATAAGAGCTTCAGATTCTTCTTAAAAGCAATACAGCATTTAATTGCCACACAGTACAGAGTAGTTTGTTGCAAAGGAAGAGGACAACAACAGAGAAAAGGTTTGAAATGTTTTTGTTTTATGTATGGACACACCTATGGGAAGTGAGACCTTGTGATGAGATGACTGGTACTTAAAATCTGTGATGTGAGATACTAGGAAGCATGTGAATAGAGGAGCTAAGAAAGTAAAAATAACATATGGTAGTCATGTAAGTTTTCTGGACACAACCAACGCAAGTAGACATATGTATCAAGTATGGCTTCAACATGGTCAGATAGACTGATGTTGCAGATGTAATGCACACAAGTGTTAATTGTTATTTCTAGTCGTCTAGGTTTCTCACGCTTCGTTCCATGCTGGATTACATTACAATTTTAGAGGTTCAACAGAATGAGTAGTTTCACAAATTCACTTATCACAGCTGGTAACCTCGACATTGAGTGCCCCTAAGCCACACTTACCCTTCACGTTTCACATCCTGTTGGAATATGTTCTGAAGCTTTCTAAGGGCATAGAGGTGCATGGAACTAATCCTGCATGTCTTGACAGTATTTCGCCCCTCCCTCCTTTTGATGTGCTCATCCAAAATTACAACCAAGTTTTTCACAATTTTTTGAAAAGGTATTGGTGTGCCTTTGAGAAGAACGGAAGGTAGTTGTTCACAGGATTCAAAACCTATTAATTCTCAATAGGATATATTTTTATCTGGAACGTTTTCACGTTTAGTTTAAGTGCCTTATTTTGCGCCCCCCTACCCCTAAACATGTCTCACTGTTCATCTGAATGGCGGCAGTATTGAGTTCTTCAGTGCCAGCAATTGGTAGAGATGGAGAATGTCGCCATATTAATAATATTTGCAGAAGGACAGAACCGGCGAGGTGTCATCGACACACAAGGAAATCAATGGCTGGTCCAGTATTGACCAGTGTGCCACTCTTGAGAGAGCATACTTCCAGGAAGGCTTTTCATTCCCATAGCCAATATTTGCCGTTTGTTTTCAAGCAGCTTTCAAACCACATTGGCACACTACTGGTGCTAGGATTGGCATTTCACTTTAAATAATCAGAAATGTAAAATTGTGCATTTCACAAAACGAAAAACATCATGCCATATGCTTATAGTGTTTATCAGTCATAATTGGATTTACTCAATTCACACAAATTTCAAGGTGTAATAATTTAAAATAGTATGAAATGGAATGATGAAAGTGGCTCTGTAATAGATAAAGCAGCTGCCAGACATCAATCCATATGTAGGTTACTGGCAAAATGCAATCAACCTGCAAAGAATATTGCTTACAAAATACTCATGCAAAACATCTTTGAATATTGTGTATGTGTGTGGAACCTGTTCCAAACAGGACCAACAGAGAATATTGTATATATACATAAAAGACAGTATTTACACTACTATGTGGTGCAAACTCATAATTATTGCATGTTACATATATACATTCATGAACAACTGAATTAAATTATGTTGTGATATGAGTTCCAACAAGTCAGCGAAAGAATTCAAGGTCAATCAAGGACCATGAATGCTCAGCTGTATCCTATAAATCATGGAGACTGAGCAAAACAGGGTTCAGAGTGGGGACACCTCCCTTGGTGGTCCCTAAAATTTCTTCAGTACGAGAGGTCTCTAAAACATGATCAGATATCTGTAGAATTTTCCTTAAACCATTCTGACACAATTCTGGAGCAATGGGGTAGTGCACTGTATGTTCAGCTGTGAAGGAGAACTAATGGGCAAATGCGACCCCACACTATAGGTTCCTGCATTGCTCCTCAGTGAGCAATAATGGCTGCAGATCCAAGGGCTCCATTCCATGCAAACATCCCCTACTAAAGCATAACGCCACCACCTACCACTCAGCATCCAGTTGGCGAGCACGATACATTGTCTTATGAGGTTTCTGATATAGTCAGCATCAATAGGCATGCACCAACTTGTTCTATAATTCATGAGTCCATGTAACTTTTCTCCATTGACATGAGAACCCAACAGGGATATTCCTGCACCCATGCAAATCTCCGTACTCCATGACATGTGGAGGGTAGATACACAGGTATGGGATAGTGGCTTCTGTATGCAGAGTGAGTGAAGGTTCAGAATACTATGGCTGCTAACTGGTTAATGTTGTTCAGAATTGCATTGACAAGTGATTGGCTGCATTTCTACTTCAATGTCTTCCTGTTACGATTTTTGATAGTATATGGCAAACTATCATCAATGCATTGTTGCTCATGGTAATTAACAGTGACTGTTCTGTCACCAGTCCAACATTCATTGAATTCAATAATACACAGAAAACAGTAAGTATAATGTTGTTGTGATCATATAGTGGTAAATAGTGATTAACGAGTCCCTGATAAAAACAGTCGAGTTGAGTCCTAGCCCAGATCCAAAGTATTCCACCAGATAGTCGTTTATTAGTACCCAGGTCGTCATAGCAAAGGTCAGTCTGAGCAAACAATGAGACAATAAGAGCAATAGTTCAGTTTAAGACACCCATTCATTGCCCAACTGGTGTGCCAACTCGCTCACAAATCCCCTCATCAACCTATCCAACTGTGTGAAAGCAACAGCGACTGCTTGGCAGATCCCATCTGCCTGCACTGATGGAGTGGGCAGGTAGCAGTTGGGATTAGCAGGTAGAGTGTTGGTCAAACCGATTCACCCAGACGACAGTGCCAACTAGGAACCCATCGCCCATACACAGGTGAATGGGTCCGGGCAGAAACTCTCACCAGAGCGTTTGGCCAGTTGGTACATTGTCTTTGTATGGGCACCTTTAAGGCCCCATAAACAAACGTGGACCAGTTGGCCACCTGCCTCCACCCCCTCCCCAGCGCTGCCCCCAAGAGTATCGGACCTGAACTATGTGTGGGCAATGGGTTCAGGTCATGTCCGTGATCCAGGGACATTGGTTTGACTGGTATGTTGGCCCTGACCACTACTGCTGCCACTGTCCAAACACAGTTGGATGTGTCAACAAGCGAGTCAGGCTGTGAATGGGCAGTTCTAGACACAGATGACTACCGCCACTGCTCTCCAGCAGATGATTTATTGGTAGTGGCAGAGGAGGGTCTTTGCCTAGATAATCTGTTGACAGCCACGTTGTTGGTGACCAAAACATAACCTGCTCTGTACTACCCCCTAGCAAGAGCGCATGTTAGGCAGCTGGTTTTTATCGATATTTCTGCCAAATACCAAACTGGCAATGGCAGCTTTCCATGAATCAAGGAACAATACAAGCAAGAGACGGTGGCGCTTGCAAAGCTTAGTGTACCCACGACCTCAGAGACAGATTGTCACATCTTTGGAGCATGATTAAACGTGATGATACCATGTATCCTGCACTCAACAGTCATGCAGACAGTCTGTGCAAGGTCTGACCCCATCTCTATAAAGGGACACATTGAATTATTTCATTCACTATTGGGGCAGATGCTTTCTCTCTCCAGCGTAGCAGTTATCACTAGTTTAATTGCTCCTGTATGTATGTGGTGTGATGTAATTGCTTTGGAAGCTATGAAACAAACATGAGACAGACAAGTGAAGTATCATTTCAGAACTTTGGCGTCAGTGACGAGAGGTAAGAAATATTCGCTGCAGATCATCACAAGGCAGATCAAATGAAACAAAGCTGATCACTTGTTTTACTGGTATGATAAAGCCCAATGACATTTGTAAGACATCTGCATAGCTTACAGCTGCCTCAGGAGTTACAGTTTCCCAATAAACTATATATGAGGTCTCCAGAGTTTCTATCCATGCCAAACAGTTCCACTGCGTTTTTGTATACGTGCACCATGTGATCAAAAGTATCCAGACACCCCAAAAAACATACGTTTTTCATATTAGGTGCATTGCGCTGCCACCTACTGCCAGGTACTTCATATCAGCGACCTGAGTACTCATTAGACATCGTGAGAGAGCAGAATGAGGCGCTCCGCGGAACTCACAGACTTCAAATGCGGTCAGGTGATTTGGTGTCACTTGGGCCATACGTCTGTGTACGAGGTTTCCATACTCGTGAACATCCCTAGGTCCACTGTTTCCGATGTGATAGTGAAGTGGAAACGTGAAGGGACACACACAGCACAAAAGCGTACAGGCCGACCTCGTCTGTTGACTGACAGAGACCGCCGTCAGTTGGAGAGAGTCGTAATGTGTAATATGCAGACATCTATCCAGCCCATCACACAGGAATTCCAAACTGCATCAGGATCCACTGCAAGTACTATGACAGTCAGGCGGGAAGTGAGAAAACGTGGATTTCATGGTCGAGCAGCTGCTCCTAAGCCTCACATCACGCCGGTAAATGCCAAACGACGCCAAGCTTGGTGTAAGGAGCGTAAAAATTGGACGATTGAACAGGGAAAAACGTCGTGTGGTGTGACGAATCACGATACACAATGTGGCGACCCGATGGCAGGGTGTCGGTGTGGCGAATGCCTAGTGAACGTCATTTGCCAGCATGTGTAATGCCAACAGTAAAATTCGGAGGCGGTGGTGTTATGGAGTGGTCGTGTTTCTCATGGAGGGGGGCTTGCACCCCTTGTCGTTTTGCGTGGCACAATCACAGCACAGGCCTACATTGATGTTTTAAGCACCTTCTTGATTCCCACTGTTGAAGAGCAATTCAGGGATGGCGATTGCATCTTTCAACACGATCGAGCACCTATTCATAATGCACGGCCTGTGGCGGAGTGGTTACAGGACAAAAACAACCCTGTAATGGACTGGCCTGCATAGAGTACTGACCTGAATCCTATAGAACACCTTTGGGATGTTTTGGAATGCCGACTTTGTGCCAGGCCTCACCGACCGACATCGATACCTCTCGTCAGTGAAGCACTCCGTGAAGAATGGGCTGCCATTCCGCAAGAAACCTTCCAGCTGTCATCAAGGCTAAGGGTGGGCCAACATCATACTGAATTAAAGCATTACCGATGGAGGGCTCCACGAACTTGTAAGTCATTTCCCGCCAGGTGTCCGGATACTTTTGATCAGAAAGTGTATTGGACACTCACAGCTGTTGGTAAGTACTTCAGAAGTGCAGCAATGCGTTACAGATAGGGCGAGGGAAGGAAAGATATTAATTCTGAATCCAAAGAGTGATCACAGTTCCCTTCCCTTATCCACAGCTCATCTCCTTTCTCCTAAACGATGATTTATCTTCCAGTTGTGCTTTACGATGATCGAGGCTGTTGTCGCAAAACACTTGTTAAACTTCGTCGTTGATCCTTTTATTCAGCTTTTTAATTACTGAGGGCAACGAGTAAAATTCAGTATCCGACCTTACAGCTTTACTTCCTCCAGTACCTCGTCTTCTACCTCCCTAACTTCACAGAAGTTCTCCTGAGAAACTTGCGGGACGAGCACTCCTGGAAGAAAGAATATTACGAAGACGTGGCGTAGCCACAGCCTGGGAAATGTTTCCACTTGCCCTCGAAAGGCAAAGATCCTGAATTCGAGACTCGGACTGGAACTCAGTTTTAATCTGCCAGGAAGTTTCATATCAGCGCACTCTCCGCTACAGAGTGAAAATTTCATTCTGAACACATCCCACAGGCTGTGGCTAATCCATGTCTCCGCAATATTCTTTCTTCCAGAAGTGCTAGTCTTCCAGGTTTCGCAGGAGAACATCTGTGAAGTTTAGAAGATAGGAGCTGAAACATTGGCGGAAATAAAGCTACGGGCAGAGGTTGTCAGTCGTGCTTAGGTAGATCAGTTGGTAGAGCACTTGCCTGTGAAGGTAAAGGTCACGAGTTCGACTCTCCGTCTGATACACAGTTTCAAAGTGCCAGCAAGTTTCATATCAGTGCACACTTCACTGAAGAGCGAAATTTCATTCGAGAACGTATTGGCTTGCTTTCTTCTGCGTATCCTCTTTCTACCAAACTCCTAGTTCTATCAATAACAGGATGATTAATTTTTTCCAGATCTTTGACGCAGAAATTTTTTAGCTAGTGGTTCTCTACGGGTATCAAGAGGCATTTCTTTGGATTCTTTTAGAAGGCCTTTAGTTGGTGATGAACTCATGATTCGTAGACACTAGCTAATAGCCCGAAACTGAAGTACATTTCTTTTATCTAGCACATACAGTGGGACATTTCCAAAGAGAAAAATTATGTACGGTAGTCCATTACAGCTCATATTAGTCCATAGTCTCAGGTAATGACGATGTCCAGTTGAGGTCCCCCCCCCCCTTTCCCGTCGCCTCCCCACCCACACATTACTTACAGTGCATAAGACATTCAAAGCTTTTTCTATTTCCATAGCAATATCATAAACGTGTTTAGTCCAAGATAGAATATTGTCCACAAGTAGTAATATCTTTTTTGGTATCTGTGCATTAAACATAAAATGTCCCAGGCTTATATTCGTTGGTTATGTTTAGTGGTTTCATGTAAAGTTCTAAACTGTCAGACAGTGTTTATAACTAGACATCATCTGCATATTGTAACACATGATCTTTTTTTTCTGAGTCATCGGTCTTCTGCCTTGTTTGATGCGGCTCACCAAGAACTCTCCTCCTGTGCCAACCTCTTCATCTCAGAGTAGAATTTGCAACCTCTGTCTTCAATTATTTGCTGGATGTATTCTGATTTTTGTCTTCCTCTACAGTTTTTACTCTTTACAGCGCCCTGTAGCATCGTGGAAGATGTTCCCCAATGTCTTAACAGACGTCGTATCATCCTGTCCCTTTCTCTTTCCATATATTCCTCACCTATGTTTGATACTAGTAGACTTCTCATGTCCAGGAATTCCCTTTTTGCCAGTGCTAGGGTGATGTTTGTGTGCTCCTTGCTCCATCCATCATGGGTTACTTTGCTGCCTAGATAAAATTCCTTAAATTCGTCTATCTCTTGATCACCGATTCTGATGTTAAGTTTCTCGCTGTTTTCATTTTTGCTATTCCTCATTACTTTCGTAGTTTGTCGATTTACTCTCAAACTATGTTTGTGCTCATTAGCCTGTCCATTCCATTCAACAAATCATGTAGTTCTTCACTTTCACTCTGGACAGCAATGTGTTGAGCGAATCTTATCATTGATGACCTTTCACCTTGAATTATAATTCCACACTTGACACTTTCTTTTATTTCGATCAGTGCTTCTTCTATCTATAGATCGCATTGTTTCGATCAGTGCTTCTTTTATCTATAGATCGCATTGTAGGGGTGAAAGACTACATCCCTGTCTTACACACTTTTTCTCGGCATTTCGATCTTGGTCTTCCAGTCTTATTGTTTCCTTTTGGTTCCTGTACATAATGTATAATACCCATCAGTAATAGGGCAACAGGGGTATCAGTGTAACTTGTTAGTGTGGGTTACCTACATTCAGGGGCAAACCTACTCTCCTTTGATTGACAGGTCATTGTTCTGCTAAGAGGATTAAGACCCCCTGGGGATAATAAATCCTTTTGATTGACAGGTTATGACATCCTGGGGATAATCCATCCTCTTGATTGACAGGCCCTTAAACTATTATTCTCCCACCCCTCCCCATCCTCCTCCCCTTCCACCTCGTCCCCCATCCCTCAGGGAACTCCTCTCGCCAATACAAGCACACTTTTGATATCAGTGTGACTGACTAATAAGTTAAATTGAACAATTAATTAAATCCACCATCTGGAGAAAAACCCCAGCCCTTTCCCTAACACCCCCCCCCCCCCCCCCCCCCACGCAGTTCCGAGAAATTGGCGAAGAAAAGGCTCAGTGGATCGGTCATTTGGATGGAAATCGATTGTGGCCTATGGAATATCGTTTAAACAATTAAGACTCTTTGTGGAATATTGTTTATTTAAACAATTTACGGGATTTAAAGCAGGATATGGATGTAGTTTACTTATTTAGTTAAAGAATTTGTCAGGAAGTCGATTTAACTGTGTGAAATATTGTTTACACGATTTAAACAATGTGTGGAATATTGTTTATTTAAACAATTTACACGCTACAAGGTGGTGTTTGGAATATGGTTTATTTATTTAGTAAAGAACTTGTCCGGAAAATTACTGCAGTGTATGGAATGTTGTTTTTTTAAACAATTTAGAAGATACAAGATGGTGTGTTAAATATAGTTTATTTAAAGAATTTGTCAGGAAATCGCTCACAGTATGGAATATTTAAACAATTGCGGCGCTTTATGATTCTGATCGCGCTTGGAAACGATGAGTAGGCTTAGTTTATATTTGCTTCCAGAGTCAGTGATGTTAAGACTCTTATTATTTATTTTCCTCACTATTCAAAGCACACGTGTCTAAGCACAGACGCGAAAATCGGAACAATTACATATCTAAAAGTTTATGACATATTTCGAAACCCACCATCACTTTCTGCAGACAGACAAATTACTAGGATCTCAGCGGCAAACTATTTTGTACAAATCGATAAACATACAGCAATCATATAGCACTGACAGTTAAACCCTGAAAAAGTGGTCTGCAGATAATTAATGAAGTGACGTCTGGTATAGTAGCAGCCATTTGTGGTCTTCAGTGCGTGTTGCTATCGTCAGGACTCCGCAACGAAGGTGAAAACCGCCCATGTCTTAATTGCAGATCACGTTACTAAATACCACCGACCAAGGAGCACATATCGGCCTCCTTTGATCGCGTGGCCCCAAAACAAAGCATCAGTTGGCGGTATTCTGTTGGCCGGGAAATTCCAGACTTGCTTCCTGTCTCTGTCTTTCTCAAGAGGCTACTTCCTGATTGTCTGTGTGAACCAACATCCCGAAACATGCAGACGGAGGTTTGCATCTCTCCTCAGGATACAGTATTTCAATTGGCTATTGCTGGTGACAAAGGGAGAGCTGATGCAATGTCAGTATTAAAAATAGAATGAAACAAGCCATTTCCACTACCCTTTTAAATTAACTGTATAACAATTTACAGGAGTAAAATGGATCGCTTAAAACACTATCACCTTTAACTTACGAAGATCCTTCTCTGTAATAAAACATATTTTCAACATTGAGTATCACACACAAACTTTATGCAAATGAAGCAATGAAATTTCCAACACAAATAGATCGTTGCAGTAAATATATCCAAGGTCTTGTATGTATCAATATTTGAGAGCACAAACAGCCTCCTTCACCTCAACAGACCACTAAACATATCTGATCAAGAAAAAAATCCTGCATATCACACAAATGAGCAATCGTGAGGCACATACCATTCACCATCTACAACATAGACCTCATCTGCACGGGCCGGAAGATGGACCCACGGCTGAACGCATGTGTCCATGGTATACAAGTACTGGAAACAATAAATTGATCAATTGGGAGTCTGATGTCACGATTGGATTTTTAAAAGTATTGTAGAATTCCTAAACTGGTTCACCCTGCCACATTTGGCAGGACTGATGAAGGTGAATGATACAATAGAGACAGCAGCAAATACCACTGCAAGACAGAGTCCACTGCAATGTATTGAGAAGTACTGAACATGACACACTTAAACTACTACCCAGTCCATAGCAGTAGTTGTCATGACTGGATGTTGGAGATAGCTGAAACACAAGCAAATCCTGCGTGCTCTTGTCCTGAGGCTCTCACACAGCATGCCCGCCCCATGTACACCACCAGTGCCGCATTAAGAGCTCAGTGAAAATTACTGCTGTGGCCGCAGTCACAGTTGTGGATGTGTATGTATGCCAGAGTGCACCACCCTGTCCATGGAGGGCATTCAGAGATGATTGTAGTGGTAGGGATTTGGATATTATCAATCCCTCTAGTGCAGATGTCCATCATTTTGAATCTTCTCTCATCTAACATACACACGTCAGCTTCTGTTGCACTCACATAGCATACGGATCACTTCGCCAGGATTCGCCGCCATGGGCAACACACGTCAGCTTCTGTTGCACTCGCATAGCATACGGATCACTTCGCCAGCATTCGTCGCCTTGGGCAACATCAGACGGGTCGGTGCATTCCTTATACCTGTCATAGGCTAAGGTAATCCAATACTTGCAATTGCCGACTCCTTGTGACCTCCGCTGCAGCCAGCCATGGTGCACTGCGATCAAGCAGTTGCAGTTTGGATGTACACAGTAGTTCTAAACAATTCTACGACGACATAGATCACCCACTTTAGAAACCCAATTTGCCCAATTCGAAGTAGCGATGTAGTTGACCATACACCTCGAATTTCTCACACGAAATGTAGATTCCTCCCGTCTACGCGCGTTATTTTCGAAGATGGAAGAAGTCGAACAATACACGGGTTTTCACATAGCTAAAGCAATGTTACTTGTGAAAATCCTGTACTAGACTATGGCATAGGCAATATGCCATCTAAGTATTCTTTTATCAGACAGAGAAATATCTTTTCTTATCTGTCACATCCTGCATCACAGGAATAGAATATTAAACTCATTTATGGTTCATGATGGAGTGCTAAGATCTACCACTGTCACAGGACGCCTCCTCACTTTCGGACTCTCTCTTGAGATAACAGCACAGAGAAGTTGTAGATATGGGTTTTATACTATGTATCACTTTACAAATTCGGTAACACATATGATTTCATTGCGATGGTCGTCTCTCCCTCTCTAGGTGAGAGGTTTAAACACCGTTCAAAGATATAATCGCAACGAAAAAAACGTCAAGTCAAGAATTATATCGGTGGTACACTAGCCATGACCTCAACTTTCTGGGTGGCATGTCACTGATATCAAATAGATAGACTAAATAAATTGATCATTAGAGTCACTTGCATGGCAAGTGATTTTTATTTTTCAGTAGCTGGATTACATTCACCAGATACTTCAAATCGAAATCCTTGGAGGAAACACGACGATCATTTCGAGAAACACTATTGAGAACCGATATTTGAACCTGACCACAGGAGGATGCTATCACTGGCAACATACAAATCGTGCAAAGACCGCGCTATTAAAAACACGATCACAACTACTACAGTAGTGTCACCTGTATAAAAAGCGGTCTTGGTTCCACAGGCACACCCAAGAGTCGCTGATAGCGTTACAGTTTTTGATAGAAATGTGTCTGCGATTTGGAATCAAGTTTGTACAGTCAACCACATACTTGCATTGGATCCTATGGAGGCATCGTTTAATGATTACAGCCACTGGTGAATCATATTTATTCCACTCTCATACCTCAGAACGAGTCACCTTTTTCGAATCTATCTGCTACAACAAAACTCCAACGTGGTTTTAGACAGCCCCTCTGCATCTTGTAAGTGTTCCTCAGTCTCTGTCCCACCCTCCCTGCACCATCGTCCATGTGATAATCTCGTTTTAAGTCGGAACCGAACACAAGTCGGAGGGTGCTATATCTCACATGCTGGAAATGGAGGCATTCTGTCGTAGCTCTGCCAGCGCCAAAACGAAGCTTTCTCCTGCAAAACGAGTTAGTATAAAAGACCTTATGGGAACTGAAAGAAGGACGAGGATTTTGCTACTGCGTTGCTGTATGTCTCCGAACTACTTACAGCTACTACAGTCCAGAATGGATCTGCCTCCGTCAGGGGGCATTCACATCAGTCACCCAAACATTCTGTCTATCATCGTTATTTTGTACCATCCAACAGAAAAACTATGAACCATAAAAGCTCCACTAACTTCATCCAATAGAGAACTCGATAAGATTTTACCACGTCCCTGTCTTCTGGTATATATATCGAAAACAAATACTGTCTTTGTGTGCTGGCAAGCATATACGGCGATCCTATTAAATATACAGGTATTGATTCACTCAGTGATCGAAGTCGCTTGCACAGATCAGTGTAAAGTTTAATCGTCTGTAGTGCAGGAATGGCATACCCATAGACTATCAGTTGCAAGAAAGGGTTCCTGTTTTGATGTATGATACATTGTTTTTTTATGCTGTAACACGTCGAAGCACCAAACGACACAGCTTTTACACCGTCATACATTTTGTTTTTTCCACCTCGACTTCAAGGCCTGTGTCAGGTTCTAAGCAGACATAAACCCGTTTCGATCCATTGGCTCTCACAGAAAACTGGACATTGCATGGCGTTAATTATGCTGCTGTTGCTGCTCCCACACCGCATACATTTAATGACTAAAATGAAAGACAGTAACAACATAAGGAAACTGGAAGAGTTTTGTGGCATTCTGTAGTGTTTCCAAACTGTTGTCCAAAACTGATTGACGACAACTACATTTAAACCTGTCTTTCACAGTGAAGGGATTGCTGATGGCTCTGTGATTCGTTTCGAGTGATTCTTCACATTGCAGTCATGTACCGGATCACTGTTTCGGTGCTAGCCATCCCCTGAAGGTGTTCCCCTTCGACCAAGACTCTTCTCCATCTCAAACATGCAATGTCCGTCAATCATAATGTGGTAATCAACAGGATACTAGTGGACAGATGGTGTGGAAAAGACACCACAGAAGTACTGTAATAACGATCACAAATGATAGTGCAATCAATTTCAGTAATGTTACCAGTTTTCTACAATGCCGACCAGTGACGCGGAAGCCTGCCCCCCAATTTCTGTATCATCGCTAAACCTCCCCTCCTCTTCTTTGCGAGTACCGTTGTGAAGTTAGATAGATGATTGTGCTCTAAGTGCATTCATAGTTAATTCTCGAACATATACACCAAAGTATATTTCTGGCACTTCGATCACAGTACGCAATTTACGATTACGATTACCCATCTTTGCCTATGCGGATGGGAGTCACAGAGGATTCTCGCGTTCTTATGATAAAGTTAGAGATTGGAAGATCTCCTCGCATTGTCTTTGACCAGCCCTCCCTGCAACACTGTCACCTATTCAATCTTCAGATGACTAGAAGTAGACAGCTACATTCGACGTTTCATGAAGGAACACAGCGGACCAAGTCCGTAACAACTGTCCTGCACCCATCCAAGTACACAAGATTTTTCCACATGCTCTCTTATCGAGGAGGTTAGGATCCCTAGTCGGTGTATAGTAGATATGAAAGTGTTGTGATGATTTAATAGACGGTTAAGAACAAGAAACGTGTGTTTTTTTATGAATAATGGAGCTTTAGACGGACGGAGTTTGAAGCATTTTACGTAAATCAACTGCGTCATCAATTAAGTATTATTCTAGTGTCCAGGGTCAGTACCAAGAAGGCACTGGTAAGAGAAAACATAAACACTTGCATTCCTAAGCTATGCGGTTCTGTACTCTAAACACGCTATAGTGTTAGATCAGTGCAACTTCCGACCTATTAGTCGTGCGGAATGCATCAGTGTTAATATTGTAAGAAATATATTTCCAGCGAATGACATAATTTCTCCATGCATGTTTCTCTTCGATAAACTACGCTGACAAACTGTGAAGTCATAAAACTACTACCTTGCGCATCAAAGAAAACATCGATTTTTTGTAGCAGAAATACTACACAGGTTTCCAGAGGTGTATCACACCAGCTTTTTCCGAAGTTCATGTCCAATTATGGTTCGGAAATTATGATATGTTCACAACAGCCCTATAAAATATCGTCGACAACTAAAAATGTATACGAAGAGACAGGGACATAGGAGGAAATAAACACTACGACAGTAGCCAGAGGAGCTGTAACAGTCTTACCAGATATTACTATCGCCCGTGGTAACCTTCCTCTTAAATTAAATGCGTGATAAATGACCTGCACCAACATCTCCCTATCTCTTTCTCAACTGATCATTCCATCTACTACCTGCGTTCTTTAACGCAGATCCAGGTAAGTTTAGAGGCAGATGGTTCTCTTTTTTCAGGAAAGCATCAAAGACAGCAGTCAACTCGCATATATCACTACTACTTCAATAGACATACAGTAGAACGTTCCCGTACAGCAACTGTTTGTTAGCTGACACCGTAAGGCTGTGATTGACAGAGAGTACAGAGCAGCTTATGGTAAATACTGTTTGCTGCGGTTTAAAACACCAAAACTGTCCTGCACCGGGTCAATCACGCGGTCCGTTCTGTAGCTGTATACTGCAATCATCCCTGCCGGCAATACAGTGCTCTTTAGATAAGGACACTTTACAAAAATTTATAAGGTGGTTGCCAATAACTTTTGGGCCACATCAGGGCTCGTGATCCGACGTTTATAAATTTATTTCTCTACATTTGATGGTCATCCACGTTCAACTTCTATTCGACTGTCTTATCGCTGTCGACGAAAAATGACTGTTTCCCTGGTTCCCAGTGCTTCCATGTCAACGTTCTCCCGTATTCCTTTTCCTGTCATGCACTCTTCCCATGTACAAGAACCGTCCTGCACCAAGCAGAAGACATGCAAGTACTCCCTCAATTTCCCCGCATTTTGGTGTATTTACCCTCAAGTTATACGTATTTTCCGTCATTTTTCGTAATTTTGTCGATTTTATGTCACTTCTGTACATGCGATCATTATATCACTTATCGTTCCGTATTCTATAATTGCGTATAAATCTAATACAGTTGTCAACACTTAGCGCAAATGCAGTATTGTTCTGTTCGCACTGTACTCGAATGCATTCAACCTCATATTCTACAGTTGCAGTTCGTTTGCTCTGTTTTCTGTATTTCTGTGCCTGTGCATGTGCTGCCAATGGCTCCCATGACCCAGAGTAGACCCTAGTTAGAGTTCCAGCGTGGATTCGCACCCCAGCATCGCTCCAGATATAACGCTTGGTGGATCCACACTCGAGAATTCTGTGATTCCCATGCACGCAGGGAAAGATGGGCATTTGTAATCGCAGTTGTGCACTATGATCGAAGTACTTGAAATATTTAGATTACTGTCTCGTTTACTGTGGTGTATGTATTCGAGAATAAACAATGGATGCATTTACTGCACAGTCATCTATCTACATTTGGAATGGTACTCGCAAAGTAGAGGAGGGGCCGTTTAACCATGAAACAGAAATCGGGAAGCATGTTGCCATGTCACCGGTCGGCGTTGTAAAAAACTGGTAAAATTGCCGAAATTGATCGCACTATCAACTGCGATGCTTATTACAGTACATTGGTGGTGTTTTTCCACCTCATCCATCCACTGGAATGTTAAATGTAGAGGTCGTCAGTCAGTTTTAGACAGCAGTTTGGAAACACTCCACAATGCCACAAAACTACTCCAGTTTCCTTATGTATTTGCTGTCTTTTATTTCAATCATCCAGTGTGTGTGTTATGGGAGCATACTTTACACCCTGCAGAGTCCAGTTTTCTGTGAGAACCAATGGGCTGAAATGTGTTTATCTCAGTTTAGAGCCTGACACAGGCCTCGAAGTTGAGGTGGAAAAAACTAAATGTATGGCGGTGTAAAACTGAGTCATATGGTGCTTAGAAGTGTTACAGTAGAAAACAGGAACCCTCTCTTGCAACTGATAGTCTGTGGGTATGACCCTCCTACAGTACAGACAATAAAATTTTACACTGGTCTGTGCAAGCGACTTCGATCGCTGAGTGAATCAATATCTGTATATTTAATAGGATCGCCATATATGCTTGATGCCAGTACACAAAGACAGTTTTTGTTTTCGATATATATACCAGATGACAGGGACGTGGTAAAATCTTATCGAGTTCTCTGTTGGATGAAGTTAGCGGAGCTTTGTACTCTGGACTATAGTAGCTGTAAATAGTTTGGACACACACACAGAAATGCAGTAACAAAATCCTCGGCCTTCTTTCAGTTCCCATAATGTCTTTTATACTAACTCGTGTTGCAGGAGAAAGCTTCGTTTTGGCGTTGGCATTACCCATCTTACACCGTTGGCAGAGCTACCACAAAATGCCTCCATTTCCAGCATGTGAGATATAGCACCCTCCGACTTGTGTTCGGTTCCGACTTAAAACGAGATTATCACATGGACGATGGTGCAGGGAGGGTGGGACAGAGACTGAGGAACACTTACAAGATGCAGAGGGGCTGTCTAAAACCACGTTGGAGTTTTGCTGTAGCAGATAGATTCGAAAAAGGTGACTCGTTCTGAGGTATGAGAGTGGAATAAATATGATTCACCAGTGGCTGTAATCATTAAAAGATGCCTCCATAGGATCCAATGCAAGTATGTGGTTGACTGTACAAACTTGATTCCAAATCGCAGACACATTTCTATCAAAAACTGTAACACTATCAGCGACTCTTGGGTGTGCCTGTGGAACCAAGACCGCTTTTTATACAGGTGACACTACTGTAGTAGTTGTGATCGTGTTTTTAATAGCGCGGTCTTTGCACGATTTGTATGTTGCCAGTGATAGCATCCTCCTGTGGCCAGGTTCAAATATCGGTTCTCAATAGTGTTTCTCGAAATGATCGTCGTGTTTCCTGCAAGGATTTCCATTTGAAGTATCTGGTCAATTTAATCCGACTACTGAAAAAGAAAAATTGCTCTCCATGCAAAGTGACTCTGATGATTAATTTATTTACTTAGTCCCTCTTGGCAGGAATTTCTAATTTTGGCGGGAATTCGAATTGTGACAGGAAATTTTTGGCCCACCACACCCATCATAATGAAATCATATGTGTTACCGAATTTGTAAAGTGATATCTAGTATAAACCTTATATTTACAACTTCTCTGTGCTGTTATCTCAAGAGAGAGTCCGAAAGTGAGGAGGCGTCCTGTGACAGTGGTAGATCTTAGCACTCCATCATGAACCATAAATGAGTTTAATATTCTATTCCTGTGATGCAGGATGTGACAGATAAGAAAAGATATTTCTCTGCCTGATAAAATAATACTTAGAGGGAATATTGCCTATGTCATAGTCTTGTACAGGATTTTCGCAACAAGTAACGATGCTTTAGCTATGTGAAAACGTGTGTATTGTCTGATGTCTTCTATCTTCGAAAATTGCTCGTATGAATGGAAGGAATCTACATTTCACGTGAGAAATTCGAGGTGTATGGTCAACAAAATCGCTACCTCGGATTAGGTAAAGTGAGTTTTTTAAACTGGGTGGTCTATGTAGGGGTCGAATTGTTTAGAACTACTGTGTACATCCAAATTGCAGCTGCTTGTTTCGCAGTGCACCACTGTTGGCTGCAGCGGTGTTCACGAGTAGTTGGCAACCGGATGTAACGGAATGATAATTAAATCGACACCCTAGCTGCAAAAAGGCGTTGATGTACATCATTGGGGACATGTTGAAAATGTGTGACGTGACTGGGACGCGAACCCGGTATCTACCGCTCGCATGGCAGACTCTCTATCCATCTGAGCTACCGATATCACAGAGGATAGTGCGCCTGCAGGGACTTATCCCTTGCACGCTCCCCGTAAGACCCACATTCCCAACATGTCCACACCACTACATTCGTAGTGTACCTAATAGATGTTTGTCCATCACACTCATTACTCGTGGCAGATTAATCTACCAAGTCCCGCACGAGTTGGGGAACAGCGTGTGTGTTCGTGCAAGAAGATCAATGGCTGGGTAGCACTGGGTGAGCACAACAGAAGGAGATGTGTGTGTGTGTGTGTGTTACATGAGAGAAGATTCAAAATGATGGACATTTACGCCGTAGGTATTGTAAAATATAAACTTTCACTGTAGGCAAGGTCATATTTAACAAAACGTTCTGGTCTATTATGCCATGGACGAATGGATTTCACTTCAAAAGCTGACGTTATGTCTTCATCTGCGGAGGACATTCTCAAGGGGGATCGAAGTTTTGTTGAATGTTCAGTTCACACCCTGGCTCGCTACTGACCACGCCAAGGTGTGAATCGGACATTCAACAATGCTACTGTCCTCCTTGAGAATGTCCTCCGCTGACAGGAATGAAACGTTGGGTTTTGAAGTGAAAGCTATTCGACCACAGCATAAAAACCAGGAATTTTTTATTAATTGTGCTGGAGGTATTGATAACATCGGAATTTCCGCCACTCCAATCATCCCCAGGTGCCCTCAATGTCCGTGGGTGGTGCACTCTGGCATACATGCGCGTCCGCGATTGCAGCTGTGGCTACAGCGGTAATTTTCACTGACATCTTAACACGGCGCTGGCGGTGTGCATAGGGGCAGGTGGACGGTGTGTGGACCGTGGGACATGAGCATGTGGGCTGTGCGGGTGTTTCAGCTACCTCCGACATCTAGTCAAGGCAACTACTGCTATGGACTGGATCGTGGTTTACGTATGTCGAGTCTAGTGCTTCTCAATACACCACAGTGAGCTCTTTCTTGCAGTGCTATCTGCTGTTATCTCTACTGTATCATGCACCTTCCACCCTCCTTCCGAATGTTGTGGAGAGAGCCAATTTATGAATACTATAGTATTTTTAAAAATCCAGTCGCTACGTCAGTTTCCCTATTGATCAACTGGTTGTTTCCGATAGCTGTATTGCGTGTACACATGCATTCAGGTGTGGGTGTTTGTGCTCTCAAACGCTGGAACATACAAGACTTGGGATATATTTAGTGCAACGATCTATTTGTGGTGGACTACCTGATTTCACTACCTGATTTGCAATATGCTTGTGTGTGATACTCAAATGTTGAAAATATGTTTTATTGCAAAGAAGGCTCATCGTAAGGTGGAGGTGATAATGTTTTAAGTGATCCATTTTACTCCTGTAAGTTGTTATACAATTAATGTAAAAGGGTAGTGCAAATGGTTTATTTCACTCTATGTTTGATACCGAAATTGCATCAGCTCTCCCTTTTTTCTCTAGCTAAGGCCAATAGAAACACTGTATCCTGAGGATAGATGCAAACCCCTGTCTGCATGTTTCGGAATGTTGGTCCACACGGACATTCAGTAAGTAGCCTCTTGACAATACCGCCACCTGATGATTTGCTTAGGGACCAGGAGATCAATGTGGGCCGATATGTGGTTCGTGGTCGGTGGTAGACCGACGCTCGTACACGAAGTTTTCGCTAAGTTAAGTGATTAATATTGAAATAAGAGCTAATTTAGTTAATATTGCCGGCCGGTGTGGCAGAGCGGTTCTATGCGCTTCAGTCTGGAACCGCGCGACCGCTACGGTCGCAGGTTCGAATCCTGCCTCGCGCATGGATGTGTGTGATGTCCTTAGGCTAGTTAGGTTTAAGTAGTTCTACGTTCTAGGGGACTGATGACCTCAGATGTTAAGTCCCATAGTGCTCAGAGCCATTTGAACCATTTTAGTTAATATTACATTTTAGACTAGTGTATATACTTCTTCTTTAGGCTGTCTATTGAAGGTTTCGCTTTTTTGACCGTATTTGGTCGAAAAGGAAGTATTTCGTAAAAGGCCGGTAGTCGCTAGTTTTGTTTACGTTTTTTAGGCGTAAATTTCGCGCGAGTGTAGATTTTCCTTTTCGACCAGAGTTATCGCATCAAAGTCAAATTAATTCGTGTCGATCATACGGGGTTTAGGCAGTTAAAACTTTCGGAAGTTAGTTTAAAAGTTTATTTACATTACTGTTTATTTACTGATTAGTAGGCTACAGGCTACGAAACTGCTGTGATCTTGTGCCAACTTATTCTCTGCTTTTGTGTTAAGTCTGTCTATCAAACCATGTGTGACAAATGTGGTGGTTGCCGTAGAAATTTGAAAGAGGGGGTGTTCTGTGTGGACTGTAAGTTATGGTTTCATTGGGGCGAATGTAGCGGCGAGGAAACGAGGGTAGAAAATGAGGCTCTTCCATGGCAGTGTAGGTTATGTAGAAAGGACAGAAAAATCGCTGAACAGGAGGTCAAAATTTGTGCCCTTAAGGCTGAATTTGAAAACATGAACTTGGAATTATGTAGGTTAAGGGAAGAAAAAGAGACTGGTAACTGGGAAAAGGTAGCAAGCAAAAGGCGAAAAAGCGAAGCACCTGAAAAAACTCCAGAAATTCAATTAGTAAGTCGGTTTGTCTTGCTATCTGAAATGGAGGAAGGGCCTCATCTAGATGTAGTTGAAAGTAGATTGAAGCAGAATATTAGCTTAGAGAAAACAGGCAGGTCGGGATCAAACCAGAATAGGAAAAGAAGAATTCTGCTTTTAGGCAGCAGTCATGGGAGGAGTGTGGGCCAGCAGCTTCAGGAGAAATTAGGTGCAAGGTACCAGGTCACAAGTTTTGTGAAACCAAGTGCTAGCCTTAGCCAGGTGACAGAGAACTTAGGTCAACTATGCAGGGACTTTGAGAAGGAAGATCAGGTAATTATAGTTGGGGGAGCAGGAAACAGCCTGGCTATGAATCCAAGACACAGTATTAGGAGTGACATGAATAAAATAGGAGCAGAAACTGAGCATACAAATGTGGGGTTTGTGGAAGTCTTTCAGCCCCATGATCAGCCATGGGTAAACACTGCTGTAAGGCATGTTAACATTGAGCTGAACAGGATGCTCCATACTCTGGCAAAATCTCACATAAGTATTGTTCCAGTAAATGCTATTTGTAGGTGAGGATACACTATGCATGGCCTGCACCTGAATAGGATGGGGAAAAATAAGTTAGCTTCTCTATTAGCAGAAACTGTAAGAGGGTCCTCAGTCATACAAGAAGTGATCCCTCTGGTTAATGGATCCAGGCAGACAGATTTTTTAGGTTAAAACCAAAGTCCAGACAGATGACAATCTAGATAAATAGAATAAAAGAAACATCATGTACAGTAAATAGGGGTAAAGCTAAGGGCAGTATCAACTTGCTTCATCAAAATATCATGGGAATAAACAATCAAGTGGACGAGCTATTAGTCTGTTAAGGTGATCTCAAAAATAAGAATGAGATTGATATACTCTGTCTGTCTGAACACCATGTAATTGTGGGCACGCATAGTGTCAGTACAAGTGGGTATAACTTAGCATCTTACACTTGTAGATCTAGGATGGATAAAGGAGGAGTTGCCATTTTCGTAAAACAAGGGTATAAATACAAAAGTATAGAAGTAAGTAAATTTTGTGTTGATCAGCACTTTGAGGTTTGTGCATGTGAACTTCAGCTGGATAATGTAGCATTAATATTAGCAACAGTGTACAGGTCCCCATTAGGAGACTGGGTGCCATTCATAAAAAAGTTTGACTCCCTATTATACTGCCTGTCAGACAAAAAGAAGAAGTTATTAATCTGTGGTCTTTTCAATGTAAACTTTCTATGTAATTCTAATAGGAAAAGTAAACTAGAAGTGTTATTAACAACATATAACTTAGAATCAGTGGTCAATTTCCCTACACGTGTAGCTCAAGACAGTAGCACGCTAATAGATAATGTATTTGTTCAGAAAGAGAATGTAAACCCAACACATGCTTTCCCTGTGGTAAATGGACTGTCAGACTATGATGCACAACTGACTAACTTACGAAATCTAACAGGGTGTACAGTTTGTAAACTATTAAGTGAAAGTGTTAGGTCGCTCAACCCGGTATCTATAGAGCAATTCAGAGAAAGCTTGAGAAATGTTAATTGGGGAGATGTATATAAGGAGCCAAATGCTAATGATAAATACAACATATTTCTTGATAAATTTATATCCCTTTTTGAACATTGTTTCCCAAAGAAAATTACTAAATGTAACACCACACACTTTTCAAAGAAACCTTGTATTACTACAGGTATTAAAGTGTCTTCAGAAAGAAAAAGAAAACTGTATGAAACAGCAAGAATTAGTAAAGATCCAAAAGTAGTACTACGCTATAAAATTTATTATAACATACTGAGAAAATATGTAAGGAAATCAAGAAATATGTATCTTAGAGAAGAAATTAACAATTCCTGCAACAAAATAAAATCAATATGGAATGTTGTTAGACAGGAGACGGGAAAAGTAACCACTGGGGTAGGTAGTATTACTATTAAAGAGAACAAGACAATCCTAGCCAACAGTACACAAGTAGCTAATATATTTAACAACTATTTATTAAGTGTAGGAGAAGAAATTGATGAGAACAGTTGAAAAGAAAAACCAGGCAGTACATGGAAAAACGGTTTTGGAAAAATTAGTCAGATCAAGTTTCACCTAACAACCTCTTGTGAAATAAGTAAAATTATTAAAGCTTTGAAAAATAAATGTTCTCTTGGAGTAGATGACATCTCTAATAAGATATTAAAACAATGTGGAGCCATTACAGTTGATGTTCTGAGTCACATATGTAATGCATCACTAACTCAAGGAATTTTCCCAGACAGGTTAAAATATGCCATTGCCAGGCCTCTCTACAAAAAGGGGGACATCACAGATGTCAATAATTATCAGCCAGTATCCTTGCTTACAGCATTTTCAAAAATCTTTGAGAAAGTAATGTACTCAAGCGTGGTTAGCCATCATCAACAGTAAAGGGATACTTAGTAAATCACAGTTTGGATTTCAAGAATGCTGTTCCACTGAGACACCAATATACAGTTTCACTGTCCACATAATAGAGTCTTTAAATAGTAAAATGTCACCAATAGGAATTTTCTGTGACTTGTCCAAAGCATTTGATTGTGTGAACCATGACATTATGTTACAGAAATTACAATTCTATGGTATAAATGGAATAGCATATGAGTGGTTTAAGTCATACCTACAGAAAAGGTAGCAAAAAGTTTTCTTATATCGGTCAAGTGATTTAAATAAATTTGCCACTTCATCTAACTGGGATGAAATTACATTAAGTGTTCCACAGGGTTCAATCATGGGTCCCCTTCTGTTCTTGATATATAACACATCAACAGAAGTCAGTAAACAGGGTAGAGCATACTAAGTTTTTTGGGTGTACATATAGATGAGAATCTTAATCGGAAAATTCATATTTTGGATCTTCTAATGCGACTGGGTTCAGCAACTTATGCTATCAGAATAATTGCCAATTTTGAGGGTACAGAAATTAGTAAGCTCACACACTTTCAATCTCTGATGTCATATGGAATAATATTTTGGGGTAACTAAACATTGAGACAAAAAGTATTCACTGCTCAAAATAAAGTGGTTAGAATAATGTGTGGGGTTCATAGTCACACATCTTGTAGGCATCATTTTAAAAGATTGGGAGTTCTTACAACAGCCTTACAGTACATTTACTCACTAATGAAATTTGTTCTCGACATCATGGACCAGTTTAAAAACAACGGTGGCATTCATGATTATAATATTAGAAAAAAGAAAGACATATACTATTCTCTACTCAACCTATCTTTGGCACAGAAAGGGGTAAAATATGCTGCTATAAAAATTTTCGACAAATTACCAGTTGAAATAAAATGTCTGACAGGCAGCAGTAATAGCATCAAAAAATAAATTGAAATCATATCTCTTTGACAACTTTTTCTATACTATAGATAAATTCTTGTATAGGAATAAATAAATCTATAAACATAGTATATGGGGTAAATAGCAGAAATATTAATCTTTAACTCTGTATTGTAATGTATATATTTTTAAAAAAATCTGGTTTCATATGCGCATTTCTTGTGCACTTGACACATTCCACATCATAACAGCTACCATACCATGTGATTGACAGATCTCTTGAGTCCAGATCAGTTCTACTGTGTTCAGTCTGCAGTGGTAAGGTGGCAACTGTAAAAATGCACCATTTGTATAATGTGGTCGATGCCATGAAAAATATTGTTTTCCATGTTTATATGATGCTTATTACTCTGGCTCATGTGAGACTTCCAAAAATCTTATTGTTAATGTTTTCTTAACGTGAACAACCTTTATTAAGAATCTTTTATGAAATATCGATATTACGAATTTGTATTTGCAATGAAAACTGGAATTTTGCGTGCAATAAGTAATCAGAAACAAGAAGACGTGCATTTTTCATAATAATTAGAATATATTTGATGAAGTTCATATTTAAATATGTAGATATTCTAACTGAACGAAAAAAGAAGACAGACCACGATGCTAATCAAACAAGTGTCCCACGGAGTACTCATCTCCCATAAGCCAACACTACAGATTTAGTCATGCATCTTTTTTGTTTGGTTCGCTTACATTTTATAAATACAGTTTCTTGAAAAACATCAACATCGATTTTCTCTGTGATCTAGAGAAAAACATTAACAACAACTTGTTTCCGCTCCTTTTAACGGTGTTCAAGAGCGTGTTTCACTACGAATTAGGGAGCAATTTCAGCCATTTTCAATGTACGTACTGACAGCACTACCATCAGAGCACAACTAGCGGTTACAAAGACTGCAACAATACACGATATTTGAAGTAAAAACTACGTAGCTGAAGTATGATTATGAAAAACGTTGAAGGCTGTTAATACATTAGAATATCTTAAAGTGTTGTATACAGTGACAGAGTAACGGGATATCTAATACATATGTTGGACCTACTTCCAAGTGCGTAACAGCACCAGTCTACGAATGCTAAAATCCGCCCTGTTAGCTGAGTGGTCAGTGCAGCAGAATGCCACGTCAAGGGGCTCGGGTTCGATTCCCAGCTGGGGCAGGAGATTTTCTCCGCTCAACAACTGGTTCATCCCCGTCTCCGACGCGCAAAGCGTCCAATGTGGCGTCGAATGCAATAAGTAATTGCTCTCGGTGGCCGAACTTCCCCGAGTGGGGGACTCTCGGCCCACAATGCCGTATGCTCATTTCCATTTACGAATGCTACGGCTGCTGACCAATCATTGCGTTTGTGTTTATTTACATCAGGTTTATTCTAATGATGAGCGATGTATAGACAAGACACTATTCCCGACCACCCATCTTAGACAACTTAAATAGGAGGGGGGGGGGGGGGGGTCGAAATACGTTTTTTAGATCTGCTACGAATAAAGCTTATAAGAACGGAATTAGAACAGCACATTGAGGTAATTCGTTCAGCCCTGTGAAAGCTTCATAAAGATTGTTGACTTGCCATCAAATGTAAGCGGTTCTACAGTGCACCTACTTTTTAAGAAGATGGTCTAACTTCTGCAAAAGGAAGAAAACGGCAGCAGGATCATATGGTCCAGGTATACTGAAGAGTAAAGCTGTAAGATAACCGTTCTCAACAAAGGTTTTTTCGACATCTAACATCAGTATTCTTAAATATTCAATGATACTCCACTGTTTCTGAAAGCCATGCTGCCAAATTTCAGAATTTTATTATGATTCAACCACCACTCGAGATGTCACTTGATTTCAACATACAGATTTTATTACAAATTACTCAAAAGACATAAGACACCTACAGATGGCAGACAAAATCAGTAGTAGGGAGATGGCGGCACGAGCGCAGTTTTGACATAAAACTGATATTCAAAAGAATCAAATTGATCAATTAATTACCTCCAATCGCCCTGCCCCACCCTCAGATACATCATGTGTTTTCATCAGTCTGCACTTGGGTCCTACACCCTCTCACCTCCCCACCCTTCCCACTCCCCCACTCCCAACTACCCTATTGGCAGGAATTTCGAATTTTGGCGGGAATTCGAATTGTGACAGGAAAGTTTTGGCCCACCCCAACCATCATAATGAAATGAGGTATATTACCGAATGTATAAAGTGATAGGTAGTACAAACCTTATATTTACAACTTCTCTGTGCTGTTATCTCGAAAGAGAGTCCGAAAGTGAGGAGGTGTTCTGTGAAACTCCATTATGAGCCATAAATGAGTTTAATATTCTAGTCCTGTCATGCAGGACTTGACAGATAAGAAAAGATGTTTCTGTACTTGATGAAATAATACTTAGAGGAGGAAATATTGCCTATGCCACAGTCCTGTACAGGATTTTCACGAGTAATGATACCTTAGCTATGTGAAAACGTAGGTATTGTCCTATGTCTTCTACCTTCGAAAATAACTAGTACAAACGCACGGAATCTAAATTTCCTGTGAGGAATTCGAGGTTTATGGGTCAGCATCATCGCTACCTCGGCTTAGGTAAAGTGTTTTCTTTCTTTTTTTTCTTTTTTTTTAAGTGGGTGGTCTATGTCAGGGTAGAATTGTTTAGAACGATGGTGTACGTCCAATCGGCAGCTGCTTGTTTCGAAGTGCACTGTCGCTGGCTGTAGTGGTGGTCACGGGGAGCCGGCAAGCGGATGTTACGAATTAGCTCCGCCGATAACGGGTACGAAGAATGGTGCTACCTGTCTGATCTTGCCCACGGCAGCGATGGCTGGTGAAGTGTTCAGACTCCAGTGTGTTGGATGAGTGCTATGGAAGCGGACGTGTGTTGCACTGGAGGTACTGTAAAATGAAAACTTTCACAGCCAGAAATGTAACAATTAAAAATCTTCTGGGCTATTATAATGTGGTCGATTGGATTTCATTGTAAAACCCGTCGTTTTGCTCCCATCTGCGGAGAACGTTCTCAAGGGGGATCGTAGCTTTGTTGAATGTCCGATTTACACCCTGGATCGCTACTGAGTGTATCTGCAGAAACTTTGTATCTTGGAGAAAATGCCGCCACCTTCCCACATTCCTGACTGAACGATGAATAGTTAGAGATATCCTGAAATTGGCTTGGTACTATATATATTTCTGTGAATAGCTGTACTGTGTGTCTCCTGAAGGTTGTGCGAATTGTTGGAATATGACGAACGACGCCTACCACTTGGGTTCTGACGCTGTCCTCAGTTCCTATCGGCAGATGGCTGGTTCGGTGAAGACAGCTGACACTGCACACCGTGCACAGGCTTAGCTCACTGTTTTTAGCATCTTACCCAGGGTCTATCGCGGTCCTCTGGTTTGGAGCAGAGTGGAAGGTCTAAACTAGAGCCTCAGACGCTTCCGTAACGGTATCGAATGCGAATTTGTCGATTTTTACTATCGCATGGAGAGTTCTATGGTTCCTCTCTCTGGACCAGAGGTGCACTACACGCATGAAGAGGTTACTAGGGTAGTGGAGTACGTGGCGTGCGCATGGTGCCTTTTAGGTTTGATGAACCCTCTCTTGGGATCAGAGACGAACTGCCTGCCGAAATCTAAGATACATGAGAGAATGCTCATCTCCACAGACAGGAAATAGAAAAGCTAAATATGATATTAGTAAATTGCAGCAGCATCCATGGCAAGGAACCAGAACCAGTACAGTTTACTGAAGATTATAATGCTCAGATAATGTTAGGAACAGGAAGTCGTTTGAAATCGGAAGCGAATAGCAACGAAATCCTAAATTCAGATGGAAATATTTATCGTAAGGATAGGTTACGCGCCAATGGTGGCAGCATGTTTATTGCAGTAAGGAAATCAATAATGGCTAGCAAAGTTATCACGGATTCCAAATGTGAATTCGTCTGGTTGAAGTTAACGATCAAAGGTGGGGCAAAGATGGTAATCGTATGCTTTTATAGATCACTTGCGTCAGGAGCTATAGTGGCAGAGCACTTTGCGGGGAACTTGCAGAATTTCGTGTATATGTTTCTTGATAATGTTGTTGTAATATTGCGTGACTTCAACTTACCAAGTGTAGATTGGGAGAGTCAAAACTGATGTAAGAGACAAGAATTCATGTGACATTATTCTGAATTTTTTGTCCGAAAATTACTTCGGGCAGATAGTTAGAGAACCAACTAGTTAAGTATAGACCTCCCAGCAGCAAACACACTTGAACTTCTCGAATCAGTTAACATATAGGGGGGTATCAGTGATGATAGGGCTACGATAGAACCTGAGTACAGGTATTACAAGTAATATTAAGAAAGGTAGCAAAATACACTCCTGGAAATGGAAAAAAGAACACATTGACACCGGTGTGTCAGACCCACCACACTTGCTCCGGACACTTCGAGAGGGCTGTACAAGCAATGATCACACGCACGGCACAGCGGACACACCAGGAACCACAGTGTTGGCCGTCGAATGGCGCTAGCTGCGCAGCATTTGTGCACCGCCGCCGTCAGTGTCAGCCAGTTTGCCGTGGCATACGGAGCTCCATCGCAGTCTTTAACACTGGTAGCATGCCGCGACAGCGTGGACGTGAACCGTATGTGCAGTTGACGGACTTTGAGCGAGGGCGTATAGTGGGCATGCGGGAGGCCGGGTGGACGTACCGCCGAATTGCTCAACACGTGGGGCGTGAGGTCTCCACAGTAGATCGATGTTGTCGCCAGTGGTCGGCGGAAGGTGCACGTGCCCGTCGACCTGGGACCGGACCGCAGCGACGCACGGATGCACGCCAAGACCGTAGGATCCTACGCAGTGCCGTAGGGGACCGCACCGCCACTTCCCAGCAAATTAGGGACACTGTTGCTCCTGGGGTATCGGCGAGGACCATTCGCAACCGTCTCCATGAAGCTGGGCTACGGTCCCGCACACCGTTAGGCCGTCTTCCGCTCACGCCCCAACATCGTGCAGCCCGCCTCCAGTGGTGTCGCGACAGGCGTGAATGGAGGGACGAATGGAGACGTGTCGTCTTCAGCGATGAGAGTCGCTTCTGCCTTGGTGCCAATGATGGTCGTATGCGTGTTTGGCGCCGTGCAGGTGAGCGCCACAATCAGGACTGCATACGACCGAGGCACACAGGGCCAACACCCGGCATCATGGTGTGGGGAGCGATCTCCTACACTGGCCGTACACCACTGGTGATCGTCGAGGGGACACTGAATAGTGCACGGTACATCCAAACCGTCATCGAACCCATTGTTCTACCATTCCTAGACCGGCAAGGGAACTTGCTGTTCCAACAGGACAATGCACGTCCGCATGTATCCCGTGCCACCCAACGTGCTCTAGAAGGTGTAAGTCAACTACCCTGGCCAGCAAGATCTCCGGATCTGTCCCCCATTGAGCATGATTGGGACTGGATGAAGCGTCGTCTCACGCGGTCTGCACGTCCAGCACGAACGCTGGTCCAACTGAGGCGCCAGGTGGAAATGGCATGGCAAGCCGTTCCACAGGACTACATCCAGCATCTCTACGATCGTCTCCATGGGAGAATAGCAGCCTGCATTGCTGCGAAAGGTGGATATACACTGTACTAGTGCCGACATTGTGCATGCTCTGTTGCCTGTGTCTATGTGCCTGTGGTTCTGTCAGTGTGATCATGTGATGTATCTGACCCCAGGAATGTGTCAATAAAGTTTCCCCTTCCTGGGACAATGAATTCACGGTGTTCTTATTTCAATTTCCAGGAGTGTATTTTTACTTTGCAAGAGTGACAGGATACAAATTGCAGAGTATCTGAGTAGTCAACATCAAGACAAATCTCACTCAGAAAAGTATGTACCAAGCAAGGTCTTAAGGGATTGGAAAGATACACAGTGGTTTAATAGTAGTGTTAAAAAAACTACTATGTAAACGAAGAGAGCTTCATCACAGATTTAAGAGGAGTCAAAACCTAGCTGACAAACAAAAGCTGAACGAAGTGAAAAAGAGCATAAGAAGAGTGTCAACAACACTGAAAGTAAAATTTTGTCAATCGATCAAACCCTGAGGTTTTGCTCTTACGGAAAATCAGTGAGCTGTTCGAAATGATCTATTCAGTCCCCCAGTGATCACAGCGGCATCGAAACGGAAAATGACAGAGAGAAGGCCGAAATACTGAATTCGATCTTCTGAGAGTGTTTCACTCCTGAAGGTAGTGATATGGTCCATTTTTTCAAACATCGTACGAACTTCTAAATGACAAATATTGAGATGACTGAGCGCGGAATAGAAAAACAACTACAGTCGCTTTTAAATTCAATGGAACGGCATCAGGGCCAGATCAGATACCAATAAAATTCTGCAGAGATTTAAGTGAAAGAACTTGGTTCCTTTCGAGTAGTATTTTATTGCAAGTTGCTGGAGTAACAAGTGTACCTAGCGACTGGAAAAAAGCGCAGGTCATTCCTGTTTTCAAGAAGGGTCGTAGGACAGATGCAAAAAAATTCCAATATAAAAATCAATTTGCGTTTGTCAGAGATCTTCAGAAACTCAGCTCGTTCTGTTCCTCCATGAGATCTACAGCGCTGTAGACGTCGACGCTCAGTTTGGTGTCGTGTTCCTCGACGTCAGGAAGACATCTGACACTGTCCAGCACTGCCGTTTAGTGAAAAAAAATTACGTGCTTACCGAGTATTGGAACGCATTTGTGACTGGATTCAAGACTTCCTTATAGATAGAATTCAACACGTCGCTCTTAACGAATCAAAATCGACAGATGTAAAGATAATTTCGGGACTGCCCCAAAAAAGATAGAACCGTTGGTGTTTACGATGTATATAAGCTCTTTAAGTTGTTCACAGATGATGCGGTTGTCAATAAGAAGATAGCTGTGCCAGAGGACTGTAAAGTTTGCAAAAGGACCTACAGAGAATTGATGAATGGAGCAGGGACTAGCTGTTGACCCTGGACTTACTAAATAAACGTAAAATAGTGCACAAACGTAGGAAAAGAAATCCACTACCGATAACGGTACCATCTACCACCTTAAAACTGCAATCGATGCTAACA
Source organism: Schistocerca americana (assembly GCF_021461395.2). NCBI lineage: Eukaryota > Metazoa > Arthropoda > Insecta > Orthoptera > Acrididae > Schistocerca > Schistocerca americana. The sequence continues at coordinate 449,016,623 of NC_060119.1, read as the reverse complement.
TTATACCTCTGCGACGAATTTTTGAAAGTTGTGACCGTGAGATAACCTAATGGAAACAGAACAATCAAACTGGCATTCGTTTCCGAAACACTTCCATAGACTATAAACGGTAAACAGGTGGTCACGAACAGACGTTCTCCCAGCACAAAAGCAAGCTGTAACAGTACATATTAAAACCAGTCGCCAGCCTAATTAAGCAGTCTTGTGTCAAGCAAAATGATAAAGCAGAAGGCAGTACTAAGGCTAACCTAACCATCCTTGACACACACACTAAACTCTTTCTTTGTATTTGCTCAAACTACAACACAATAACCTAACCTTGCAGATAAATGTGCTACTAACAAACAACTGGCCAATGAGATAGTAAACAATAACATATGCCTCTCAACAAGACATATCTTAAATGAACGAGGTATAACAGTTTATAAAACCAATTGCCGACACACATGTAACTAGTAGGAATATTGAACTGGGAAAAAGCTTGAAATGAGTTCGAATTTAAATCGTGGGGTCTGCTAATGCTCATAATCTGTAACTTCATTGTTTAGTACAGGGTCACTATGTCTGTGCATTAACGAACTTTAACACAGTAAATAGTTCTTTCTTAAACTTGGTTTAAACAACTAAACAGAATGCAAATCTAACTACACTGGCTCTGAAGGAGCCTTTGCATTGTTTCATTAGCTTGCCTGGTACATGAGGACCCTTAAATATTCATTGTTTGAAGAACCACACTACACCAATGTGTATGATAAATGGTAAGTACTCTTATCATTAATTATTAATTAAAACATGACAAACTATAACTCTTTAAATAACAAATATTCTTTCATGAGTAATTTTTTGATCTACTCAAAAGTATTTGACTGTGCAAATGACAACATTAAATTCATGTTCTCATAATAAATTAAGCCACTCTCATTAAATTCACTAGGATAAGATTCCTGTCCAGGTTTGTGATATGGGATAATCACAGGTGTAAGATACAGTTTTTAGCAACACCACACTTACTATTATTATAAAATCAACCAAATTTCACAAATACCTGATCCATTTACAGAGTGCCAAATACAAACAATTTAGCTGAAGGCTGTTGATACTGGAGTCGTAATTTGCAGTGGCTATTAACCTGGCGGCGATGCAATCATAGCAATACTGTTGGCCTCGCCCTGTCACATATCTTCTTGGCGTTGTGATTATATTTATAGGCCCAAAAACCATGCTGTGATAATGGCATCACCAAATGCAGCATCTGAGGCCTATAAATACTGCCCTTAAGCTCTTCTGGCCTCAAGACTCCGGGAATATGAGCCACAATGATCCGCTACTGCTAGCTAGGTGTTAACCACAGCACTGCTCAGCCCAGACTCCTTACCCATCACAAAGGACGAGTTGCCACTTGAGCGCCAACTACACCTTTTCCACTCTGCCAGGCTTCTTCCGTAGCTGCGGGGCTTCTCCACATCTTTTATATTCAACTATATGTGCCCTAACTATGGACCAAGTAATTTACAGTACATTACATAAAAATCATTCCATTAGTTATTTAAATCCACAAGCATAATTTAAACATCATCATTCAAAAGTTTCACATAACTGAAAAATGTATACACAGTCAAAGAATTGCCATGATAGATACAACACAATACATGAGCAATACTACAAACTGACATAGAAATATCGATACAGATACAAAGCAGGTCGAAGATAGGTGCTATATAATGTAGGATTGATCTGCTGATGAAAAATTGCTAGAAACAGTAATTACAGTACTTAACCCATCTGGATAGATATCCAGAGCAAGCTTAAAGGCATAAAACAAGTAGTAGGGAAAGCAGATACCAGACTGATAGAAAGAATCTTAAGGAAATGTAAACTTATACACTAAAGAGGTGGCCTACAAGGCGCATAGGACTGATAGAAGAGAGAAAGAAGATCCAATGAAGAGCAGCCTTTTGTCACGGGATCGTTTAGTCGGCGCTAGAGTGTTACAGAGATGCCAACAAACTCCAGTTGCAGATGGTACAAGAGAGGCTTTGTGCATCATGGAGTGGTTTACTATTGAAATTTCGAGAGAGTCCTTTCCAGGAAGATTCGGACAACATATTACTTTCTCTCACATACGTCTCTCGAAAGACCACAACGAGAAAATTCGAGAAAATAGAGCTAATACAGTGGGGCACCAACGACCATTCTTCTCACGTGCCGTGACTGGAACAGAGAAGTAAGGATTACTTAGTCATGCCAGAAATATCCTCCGCTGCGCACCGTCGAGTGGCTTGCAGAGTATTGATGTAAATGATTTTCTCAGCAGAAACTTGAATAATTGTGCGTTCTGACAGTAGAATGTAGGCCAGAGACAGCGTTTCTTAGAAATATCATACATGATTTATTTTGTCAGCATGTTATTTGGATGTGACACTGAGAAAATGGAGCTCACTTTCGTGTTCAGAAATGTGAGTATATTGCTTTGTATGATGTGTTGTGGCAGTGATTAATAGTAAGGTTGTTACAGACCAGGCTCATTGTTGTTAGATACACTTGTAGGTTCAGGAAATCTCTGGGACTGAAACCAATAATAGTTAGTGTGAGGTGATAACCACCTGTCCACGTTCCGAGCTAATGATGTGACATCAGTACGGGGGCTAGGCTAGTGCGATCGCATTTTGTTAGTGTGGGTTGCCTACATCAAGTACAGGTATGCATTCAGGGGCAAACATATTGTTCTCCTTTGATTGACAAGTGCTTAAACTATTGTTCATCTTTGATTGACAGGTCTGCAACCTATTGTTCTGTTAAGTGGTTTTCCACGTCACAGCACTTAACCTATTGTCCCCCCACCCCCTCCCACTCCCACGCCCCATCCCCCTCAGGAAACCTCCACTCACTGGTACAGGTACATTTTCAGGTCTGAGTTATTGGAATATCCCCTGTCACTACTATCAGTTTGACTACTTAATTAAGTTGATAAATTAATTAACCTCTTCCCCTCTGGTAAACCCCCTCCCCTCCCACCCTTTCCTCCTCCTGGAAAATGGCGGTAAAAAGACTTAGTTGATAGGTCACTTGGAGGGAAATCGATTGCTTTGTATGGAATATTGTTTAAACAATTTAGACAATGTATGGAATATTTGGAAAGGGTATAATGTTTATTTATAAAATATTCAGATTGTGAGGGTTGGATTTCTCTTGCCCAAAATTCACTGCTGTTTGGAAACATCTAGGTCTCACAAGAAGCAATTGCATGGAGCAAACATGTTGCATATCCTAATGTTTGGTACTGTGCTCTGGGTGTCTTAACCTAATGTTTGGGCCTTTGTCGGCAGTTAACCTATTGTTCTGTTAAGTGGTTTTCCATGTCACCCCAAGGACAGCACCATACATAGACCAAACAAGCGTGTAATGGTAGAGTGTTGTTGATAACTGGATCAACTCCAGATCTCACTATGAGTGTCATACCATCCTGCAATGATGATGTAGATAGCGTCAGAGCAGCAAAGTAAATGTCCAGAGCTGCACAATACTGGGAAGCCACTTGTTGGTTGATGTGGTGTTCTGCATGACACATTCATCTCATTTGAACTCCATAAACCACACTTTAACACTTCTCAATGCATTTTCAATCTCTAACACAACACCCAATTCACTGTCCACTGACGCATCTATGCCAGTTTTTAAGCACTTTGAGCCACTAGCTGTAAATTATAAGTTAAAGTGAAAAGTAGTAGAGCACTGGGAGGAATACACAGCTTCTCATCCAGCACATCACTGCTCTGTCCTTGCAGTAACTCCAGAATGTTCTGATATGATGAGTGTGTCAGAGACCAGTACTGACCTGCACTGTGCAGAGTAGGTTCTCTGAAGCAGTTCTTCAGAGAATTGGGGACTTGCTGGATGTCTAAATCAATGAGCAGGATGGATAATAGCAGCTGGTTGTTCTGCTCCAACATATTGGTCAGGATCCCACGATGCTACTACCGCTGCTGGTCCTGACAAACCAGAGTTCACTGCAGGTCTCGATGAGCTGGTCCAGTCATGCTGGAAGTCACTGCCTGTCTGGACACACCAGAGGCCACTGGACAGAGAAGAAGAAGAAACAATACACATTTACAGACAATGACATGGAGTATAGAACTCAAAGATAACATCTACATATTGTAAATATTAGCATGAGTACCTGCTTTTACGTGTCTTCTGCGATGGAGAGGCACGTGAATATCTCGACTGTTGCTGGTGATGCTTCATGGTCCTTTTTCCAGAGACTGATTGCAACTGGTACCGGTGAGCGACCGCGTCGCCTTATATCCCCTACTTCACGATCATGTGACCAGAAATTAATTAGTCAAACGATTTATTGACTTCAGAAGTATTTCTGGATCGATTCCCAGTCCGGCATTTGCCTTGGAAGGAGTTCTCACTTGCGCTGGTATCCCACAAGGGATGACTGGGATACTTCCCGTGCATCAGGAAGTGCTTAGTGCAGCCCTGTGGTTGTCACATCTCAGACTCTGGCCAGTGCCTGAAGCCCAGCATGGCTCCTTCCAGCGACCATGACTCCAATGGACGGAGCATGAGTGAGAAAGTTTTTCAGATATGTTTAGCATGACCTGCGATAGTGTAATTATGTGGTTGGAAGTAGAAAGTGCTGCAATTCCACACATTGTGTTGTATCCCACAAATCGTTTAATTAATATTCCACACACTACACTCGATTATCTTAATATTCCACACACTGCACTCGATTATCCATCAATCAAACAATATTTCTAATATTTGTCAAGGAAAACTGAAGGACATCAATTTAATGAATTAGTCAATCAATTTGATTGAGTGGGGGTGGTATAACGACTCCTTTTCTTACTAGGCTAATTACTGTTTAGCTCTACAGGGCCATTATACTGAAATGTTTCCCCACACCACCTAGTATTGTCTTTCTATTTGTGTGAGTAACTGTATGTTCATTGTTGTGGGTAAATACATACAGCGTACACAGGGCGGTGTGTGAAACTGATGGCGATTACACGCTTCCGCTGTTGTAGAAATCTGCTCCAGATGCTGCAGATACCGTGTTGAGCTGAAAGTGGTAACCAAAATACGGAGAAATATTCTCCGGGGCTCTGTTGCATAGCAATCAGATTGCTTTCAGTTCTGAGAAATGCTCAGTTACTATTGTGGATTCGAATGATCCATGAAGTGACTTCTTTTCCGAAGAAAACATCGAACTATTTCACTAGAACTGAACGCTCCCGTCGGAACTGTTCTCAGCTGGTGTTTATTAGTAAATCACAATAGCAGTACATCGCTGGGTGTATAATAAGACGTACCTTCTTGAAATGAACAATATTTTATTGTTCTATTAACTGATTTCCTTCCATATGCACTTATATTTTACAATGTGAATCAAAAACTCGCAATGGCGTCGATTTTTTACATCACAAGAATGGCTCTCCTCTCCTAAAATTACTCTTAACAAGAACAAAAGAACTCTATATCCTAAGAATAATTATGTGAGCGCTGACCGCCACAGAGTAATAAACAATATCTTTGTCTCTCTCTCGCACTGTCACAGCAAGTTACGCTGCATGATACATCATAGTGGGCTATTCGAACAACCAGAAGCAGCTTGTGAATACTGGAAGTGGCACAGTAGGCTATTTCCTGCCAATTTTTTTCGATCAGTTTAATTAATTAGTCAATTAATTTGATATCAGAAGTGACTCAGGGTTCCTGGGATTTCCCAGAGGGGAAAGGGTAATTAATTGATCAAGTTAATTAATTAGTCAATCAAATTGATAGAGTGGGAGGGGGATATTTGAATAACTCAGGCCTGAAAGTGTACTTGTATTGGCAATCGTGAGAGGGAGGGTTGGAGTTTTCCAGAATGGTGGGCCGGGGAGGAGGAGGGGAGGGGGTGATTAATTAATTCATTTTATATTAATCTGATATAGAGTGGTGTACAACAATAGGTTAAGGACTAAGTCAAAAGAGAACAATAGGTTAAGGGCTGATTGGAGCAGAACAGTAGGTTTGCGCCTGCATATACAGCTGTCGCTGATGTAGGCAGTACTAACAAAATGTTCTAGTGCCAGCTTTATCCCACTACTACAAGCTGACAACACATGTGTAGTTGGACTCAATATTGGTGAACCTAACGTTCTTAAGTAAGTTTGTTTGTTCAGAAGTGTAAGTGACGCTGCAATGTGTCCAGCTGCAATTTGACATCTTTCTTAACTACTATTGAAGTAACAATCGAGTACTCCCTTGGACATGTGTGTGTGTGTGTGTGTGTGTGTTGTCCTTAGAATAAGTTAGTATAAGTTAGATTAAGTAGTGCGTAAGCCTAGGGACCGATAACCACAGCAGTTTGGTCCCATAGCACTTGCCACAAATTACAAATTACAGTTATTACTTGCTGCATGTTGCTGAGAGCTACTGTAACGCGTGACAGGTGAAGTGGGCAATGATTTAGCAGTGGACCTGTGTTTGCTTTGGTGTGACTTGTATAGCACATGAAAATGACCTGACTGGTGTTCTAATTTTTGTGCTTGGGCGACCATTCACAACATTTACCACAGTCATTGGGTCCTGCTATTATGTAGCTAACTGTGCTGTAACAACATTAACGATTTGAAATGGTTTAGTGACATGTTGCTTGGGAATTTGCTGTCCACGCAGTTTTTTCATGCACTGACTGTAAATGATCTTTTCTGTTCCGAAAATAACAAATAGCCTCGCAACTTGGGCACTGAGCATGCTTATGGCGACTAAAGAACTTTGGGCAAGACTTGCCTCTGTTTTTTTCTGTCTACTTATGTCCTTTCCATGTATGGCACTGTTTGTTCCTTTATATGATGACACATGCTGTGTCACATAGGCTGAGCAGGTAGGATACTGATTATATCATAGAGCACTACTAACATTGTCACTAAGCAGTTCGTTAATGTTTGACATTTGTATCTCACATGTAGCTAAATCATAAGTGTCCCAAGCCTCAGTTAACTGTAATACTGTATCTAAAGAAGGATCAGGCTGTTTCAAAATAGCAGCACGAATTCTATCGCCAGAAATATTTTGAGCTATAGCATCATGCAGCATGACTTCATTGTACAACTCTCCACAATGGCACACAAATTTGCATGTCCTAGTTAAACCTTGCAATTCAGTGATCCACTGTTTATGAGTTTGATTGTTGCCCACTGAAGGTGAAAAGACAGGCCTTGCAGCAGCCATGAGTATTCGTTCATCAAAGTAAGTGGTTAACTTGCTGATGAAAGTCTCAAATCTAACTGTTCTGGTTGTTTGTCTAGAACTACTTAAACCTAACTAACCTAAGGACATCACACATATCCATGCCAGAGGCAAGATTCGAACCTGTGAGCGTAGCGGTCGCTTGGTTCCTGACTGTAGTGCCCAGAACCGCTCGGCCATCCCAGCCGGCTAACAAGTAACAGGTAACAATAGTTGGTAGGATGGCAGAAACAAAATTTCATCCTGTAACTCGTGCAGACCCTTTCCCTCCTCAGTGCCAGCTGTTGTATCTTATTTTGGATACAGCCACAGAGGAAGATTTTACTCATCGCGACCTCAATTGTTTGTAGTGTGTTGAGGGAAACACTATGAGAGGCGAACAAGAAGTAAATGGAAACACTAATAATGATCAGTGACAAGAACACACACATTTATTGACGAATGCTCAACTTTGTACAAATGTGCTGAGGCAGCACATCCTGAAGTTCAACTATTCCAGAAGCTAAGGCTGGGTAGTAAACAGTTCTTGTCTTGCTAGAATGTTCACTGAAGGCAGACTGATGTGGACTCACCAGAAGCAGACGATACAGTACAAAGTATACAATTAGAAGGTGGTCCTCTCCGTAGTCGAGGTGACTTGGAAATGATCACTGTGCTGTGGCGCCAGCGCATATCACTTCTCCAGTGGCGCCATCACTGTGACTTCTTGATGTGGCAATTGCTCGTGTATATGATGTCTCTGCAGTGAGTTGCAACCTATCATTGCCTGTGGTGCTGTCTGGTGATGCGTGCTGTGCTTATGACACCACACTAACTGTATGTTCAAAAACATGATGAGTCTTACAATGACTGTGGAAATCAATTTTTGTTGTTCGATAAAGAAGTTTCCAAGCTGTTAGTCAACCGTTCTTGTGCTAAATCAAAATTATACATTCCATTGCATCATTCATATACAGATGAATGATCCTCCTACAGCTAAAAATCAAAAGGTGTGCCCTGGTGAGAGTTGAGTTGGGTGTTGTGATAAACAAGAGGAATAATTTTTCACTGATGATGTGTATCCAATGAAAACATTTTGTAACAAAGAATGTCAATCCATTTGTAATAGTGAATGGTGCTCATTGGTCTTCAGTTGCTTGCAGTATATTGAAATATAAACCTAATAATGCTATTAATTCCCAATAAAACATTGTCTTATGACTGAAGCTATAAGTATTGTTAGGTTTCACTACAGAATAAGTTTATAAAAGATGCACATATACATCCAAAAAACCAGCTACTGTCCTTTTTAGAGTTGGTTACACAATATACTTTACATGTTTCTACAGTAAAAAGTTAGAGGTGAGCTCAGGGAGACTTGTCACCCACTTCTGTTTACTTATCAATTCAAAGCAATACTATACTTGAACTGGGGCTGTTACTGAACAAACTTCTTGCTTGAAGAGTCTACATGTACGGTTACATATTCATTAACAATGAGAAAAACATTAACCATTTAATAAATGGTTGAGTAAACATTACAAACGAGGTGTGACTGGAAAGTTTTAAGAAATGACTTGTAATTGGGTTGGGTTGTTTGGGGGAGGAGACCAGACAGCGAGATCATTGGTCTCATCAGATTAGGGAAGAATGGGGAAGGAAGTTGGCTGTGCCCTTTCAAAGGAACCATCCCAGCATTTGCCTGAAGCTATTTAGGGAAATCATGGAAAACCCAAACCAGGATGGCCAGATGCGGGATTAAACCGCAGTCCTCCCAAATGCGAGTCCAGTGTGCTAGCCACTGTGCCACCTCACTCGGTGCTTGTAGTTATACAATGGTAGTACTTACATGCTATTGTGATGCATCTCCTTCAAAATTGTCCCCTTCTGACTGAACACACCGACTCCAACGGTGTTTCCACTTTTGGAAACATTCCTGGAAATTTTTTTTCTGAGGTATGTTAAGGACACTCTCCTTATTTGCCCGGATGTCTTCAATCGAGTCAAATCGCTTCCCTTTCAGTGAAAATTTCAGTTTAGGAAACAGTTAGAAGTCCACAGGGGCCAAATCAGGGGAATATGCCCTTTGTGGAAACACAGGAATTGTGAATTTGGTAAAAAATTCAACGATGGAGAAGGCACGATGAGCTGGAGTATTGTCATGATGTAGCACCCAACTCCTGTCTTTTCACAATGCAGGCCTTATCTTCTGCACCTTTTCGCACAAACGCTCAAGGACACATTTGTAGCATTCCTGGTTAATTGTCTGTCCTCCAGGGGTAAATTCATAATGCTCAATACCGTTCGAATCGAAAAAAAAAATCACCAACATTGTCTTCACCTTCGACCAACCTTGCCGTGCTTTTTTCGGTCGTGATCAACATGGAATCTTCCACTGCGAAGACTGCACTTTGGTTTCAGGATAATATCCATTTACCCACGATTCGTCACCTTTAATTACCCTATTTAACAAATCTGGCCCATTTTTAGTCTGATTAATCAGTTCTTGGCACACTTGAAGTCGGTATTGTCACTGGTCACTTGACAACACTTTTGGAATGAATTTTGCGGATAATCGACGCTTGTTCAGATTTCCAGTTAAAACTGATTGAACTACACAGAAACTTAAGTTCATCAGCCATCTCCCTAATTGTAAGTCTACGATCAGAGAGCAATAAGTCGCGAACTTTCACAACATTTTAATTCGTTGGTGAGGTGGAAGGATAGCTGGACCATGGTTCATCTTCAAATGATTCGTGGCCATTTTTAAATCTGTTGAACCAGACAAAAACATTTGACTGGCTCATACAATTATCTCCAAAAGCTGTTTTTAATAGTTTGTAAGTCTCAGAAGCTGATTTTCTGGTTTTAAAACAAAATTTCACACTAACTCGTTGCTTCGTTTTTACATCCATTTTCACACAGACTGAATCTGGCAACAAGCCCTAACAGACCCGCACTCAACCATCTGCACAGCGAACTGAATAAAGGAAACGCAGTTTCCTGTCAGAGGGCGTTCAAGGACAAGGCAATGACTCACTCCCCACCGTCCATGTACCTGCCTGCCAAACCAGTAAGCAGCAGCGGATCCATTCTTAAAACTTTCCAATCACACCTCGTATAAACAATGTTTCAGAAGTACTGAATCATTTAAAGAGCAGTAAGCAAGTTGCTATTTGACACATTGCTTCAGAAAAATTAAAAGTTCCACTCAACAATGAGTGAGGGCAATGAGGGGGCTTACAAGTACAGACTTATGCAGCAATATTTTTCTATATTTTGATATAATAATTCTTCCACACTTGTACATATGTGTAACCTGACATCACAGTTTATTTTGCACAGAATACTTCACAGTTATTAACTTGTGGCAATTCCTGTTCCCATGGCGAATCATTGGGGAGAGAAAATCACCAACACACACGATCAAATGTCGAAATGTAGTATTTTATTGCTGCTAAGAACATACACTAGTACAAACGAGTGCACACAATGGATATTCATACCAGACTGAGTCAAAGACCATAAAATCATGAATCATAATAGTTCTTCTAAAAGTCGATAGCCACACGTTCGATAGTGGTCGCCACAGAGTCTCCCCTCTCTCCGTAAGTGTGGAGCATGGGGCAGAAAGTGAGGTAGTGGAGCCGAGGTCAACGAGGCGACTTGGCACTTGGTCAGTATCGGGCATCATGGAAGGCAGTTTTACCTGACCAGCCAATGAGAGGGACGCAGCTGGACTATTTCTTGTAGCATGGGCAAGGGTAGAGCAGTGTAAGCTCGACATGCTGGAGTGCAGGGAAGGCAGCCGTTGTGCGAGACAGGAATCGACTGGTCCTGCGTCAGTCCAGTGGCCTGTGTGGCAGTAGGTACATGGATGTTAAGGTGGCTGAGGGCATTGATCGAAGGTGGTGATGCCATTTCTTCCACACCGGGAGGATGGTAGAAGGTGTACAGGTGTGTGATGCAATGCATGGAGTCATCGAGCATGCGGGAAGGTGGGTGAAGCGTGAAGAGAGTCCCGTCACGTAACTGCAAGGAGAGGTAATCGACCAATAGAGGAGAGATGTCGACGTAGAAGAGTGAGATGCAGGAGGGAGCAGGCGATGTGGAGACGAGATCTCATGGTGTCAGTATCAGAAGGAGGAATGTCACATGCAGTACCCTTAGCACTCAGAACACACAAAGAACACAGGTGACATGCATTGTGAGCCCTGGAGGAGTCTGACAGCGAGGATTCCAAGGGAAAAGAGCCAACTCATCAGCCAGGGGAGATTCCGAGGTAGCTTGGGAGGGGGGGCGGGAGTCATCATCAAGTGTCCAAGTTGGCTTGAGTCTGTTATTAGAGACTGTTTGCAGTGTACCATGTAAGAGAATGTCGAAGGTGTTGTCAGAGAGGCAGAGCACGTTGTGGGGACCTGAGTAAGGCTGTTTGCCCCAAGGTTTTGTGAATAAAGACACATGGAGGTGGGATGCAGATATGATCAATGTGAGCACAGAGATGCCCAACTAAAGCTAAGAACTCAGAAGGGGGTGGAAGCTTGGAGTCCTTGACGAATCCAGCAGGCAAGATCAGGGATCTGCCATAAAGTATGTGGACTAAGGAAGCCTGTAAGTCCTCCTTAAACGCCATGCAAATCCTGAGCAGAACTCAGTAGAGGGACCAGCAAGTAAAATGACAATGAGCGCTGTCTTAAGGGTGCAGTGCCAGTGCTTGACCAACCCATTACTCTGGGGATGGTAAGCCATAGTGTAGAATTAGTTGGCACCACACAAGTTGTACGGCCTACTGAAGCCAATGAGTTTGAACTGTCACCCATGATCAGCAGTAATAGAAGATGGCAACGACAGTGAGAAATTCAAGCGGCGACAAATGCACAAGTGGCAGTGTCTGAGGTAATGTCTAGGTGCAGCCTCGACCCACCTGGTGATGTGGTCGATATAGAATATATTTGCAAACCTCCGGGGGGTGGGGAGGAGGAGAGGTCCGATGGGGTCGAGTTGAATATGTTGAAACCATCCCTTGGGAATATCAAAGTGACCCAGGGGGGGATGGGCGTGGTGTCCAACTGTACTGCTTTGGTGTGGCAGGCATGTGCATGTCAAGTTACAAATGTCTGAATTAACACCCATCAAAATGGTAACAAGGCGAGTAGCAGCCTTAATGTGAGTACCATAGATGCTTTTGCCTCCCAAGGTGGCTATCAGAGGGATTTTTAGAAACAGTGTGAGGGATGTGCCAATGGGAAAAAATGATCATTCTGAGGGAACAAAAGAAGTTGTGAAATGTCTCGGATAATGGCAAATCATTGATGAACATGACAATGTCGGATATAGGGCGAATACTGTCGGCGGAGATGGTATGGCCCAGGAAAGTGACGCTGGTCACGTTTAGCTGAGATCTATCATGCTTTACCTCGACGCCATTGTGGGCTAGTGCTTTGAGAACTCGAGATAAATGGAGCTTGTGCTCTTGAGCAGAAGAGTAGTAGATGAAGATATCATCAAGGTAAGCATAGCAAAAAGCAAGAGGGAACAAGACTGAGACAATAAAATGTTGCCATGTCTGCATGGCGTTTTGAAGACTATATGGTGTGTAGCAGTATTCGAATAAGCTGAACAACATAATGATGGTTTTTTTGGGTATATCATTACAGTGCCTAGGGATATGGTGATAAGCCTTTCAGTAACCAATAACGCTGAAAGTCTGCACACTGAAGTTGTTGCATGAAATCCTGGATGTGCGGGATTGGGTATTTGTCAAGGATCATCCGAGTGTTGAGTTCACAAAAGTCTCCACACAAGTGAAAAGAACCATCTTGTTGCGGTGCAAGATGTATAGGTGGCGACCAATTACTGTCTGAAGGATGCACAGTCTTGGAATCTAAGAGGTCCTGAATTGTGGTCTTAGCATAGTGGAGATTGGTGGCAATGAGGCAGTGAGCGTTATACCACACAGGGGGCCCTCAGTAGTAAGTAGCCTATAGCAGATGCCATTAATAATAACCCCTAGAACGGAGGGGGACACAGTGTAACAATGGAATGAAGGTAAGACACACAAAACACTGGAGTTAGACTGTCACTGACCAGCAGAGACTGCAGTGAAGGAAGAGGTAGAAGGGAGTTAGGAGCAGGGGAAGCTTCAGCAACGACATGAGGCTGTGACCCAGTGAGGCCTGTGACCATGCAGAGAGCACCCACCATGCTGGGTGATGCTTCAGTGATCAGCTGATGCGGGTTGGTGTGGTCCACATGGAGGTCAGCGATCTCTTGGTGCTGAGCCGTAAGTTGGGCCAGCAAGCTGACAAGATTCACTGTCAGATGGGAGCACACAGGGGTAGTGCAGAAGAGTGTCACACACTGAGTAGTGATGTAAGGGGGCGAGGAGACGAAGGTACTTGGAATCTGAGCTCCTGATACATGGCAAAGCTGAGTGGCCAACTGGAGGCCTGGCAGGAGGCAGAAATGTTTGAGGAAGTCGATCCTGAGAATAGGACAGACAACAACAGCGACCTGAAAAGTCCAAGAGAATACCAGGTCTGGTGCGAGTTAGAGATGAAGGACTGCCAAACCATGAACAGGTGAGTCAGAGTTGTTGTCTGTGTGGAGGACAGTGACGCAGGAAGAAGACTCAAAGGAGCATATGATGACGGGCTGACGGCCGCAGTATTCATGAGGAAGATGAGAGTACTGGTGGGATCGAAAATGAACAGCCTGCCTACAGGAAGATTCAACCTGTTAGACGACTGAGTAGAGGGGCAGAACCCTACAGCGTCACAGCAAATTGTGGCGCCTAGACAGTGTCACGGTCAGAGTTTGAGTATGCACATGGCAGATGGCAAAACCGTGCAGAATCTCCGAAAGTTACATGGTACCAACATAATGGGTACACATGATGCAGCACCTGCTGTACATCAACTGATCTGTTTGAAACGCGGCGTTTTTGCTCGGTCACATCAGAAGAGTGGGAGGCAGATGCTGGCATCGCAGATAGAAACGGAAGTTCACCACGATGTGGCACTGCAGTTAGCTGCTGGAAGGGCATGCTGTGCACACGACCTCAACCTCCTGGGTGTGGAGGCGTGTTACCAAATTTTGAATCAATGGATGAGCTGGTGGAGGGAAAGAGCTGGAGATCCCGGATAATATGGTAGACTTGGTCAGTGAGAAGAGATTTTGTTCTAAAACAGCAGACTTCTGCGACAGGAGAAGTAATGGGTTTGTTTAAAATAAGTCCCATTTTCAAGTTCGTTTTCTCTGAATACTATTCCATTTTACGTTATGTTTTCGATGTGTGAGGTTCTGCTTTGGTAGAAGAAAAGTTATGTATCAACAAGTGCATTGTTTCCACAGTAGCAGGGATTCATAAAACCCTTTCTAATGGACAAAATCACAGGAGGTGTAGTTGAAGATCAGACGGAAATTTAACCTGCTAAAGGGTCCACAGGGCATTGTCAAGTAGGCCCTCAAATACGACTTTGGAGCGAAGATGACGCTACAATTGCGATGGCGTCCGATACTGGAGGCGTACATCATGAATGATGTAATGAATCGTTTCGGCAGGAGGGCACCAGGCGTTCAGTAATGTAGGATCGAGCTGTAGGCATACTTACACTGAGATGGCGTATCCAGCAGCAGGTCATTGATCATCTACATCTACATCCATACTCCACAAGCCACCTGACAGTGTGTGTCAGAGGGTACTTTGAGTACCTCTATCGGTTCTCCCTTGTATTCCAGTCTCGTATTGTTCGTGGAAAGAAAGATTGTCGGTATGCCTCTGTGTGGGCTCTAATCTCTCTGATTTCATCTTCATAGTTTCTTCGCGAGATATACTTAGGAGGGAGCAATATACTGCTTGACTCCTCGGTGAAGGTATGTTCTCGAAACTTCAACAAAAGCCCATACCGAGCTACTGAGCGTCTCTCTTGCAGTCTTCCACTGGAGTTTATCCATCATCTCCGTAACGCTTTCGTGATTACTAAATGATCCTGTAACAAAGAGCGCTTCTCTCCGTTGGATCTTCTCTCTCTCTTCTATCAACTCTATCTGGTACAGATCCCACACCGGTGAGCAGTATTCAAGCAGTGGGCAAACAAGTGTACAGTAACCTACTTCCTTTGTTTTCAGACTGCATTTCCTTAGGATTCTTCCAATGAATCTCAGTCTGGCACCTGCTTTACCGACGATTAATTTTATATGGTCATTCCATTTTAAATCACTCCTAATGCCTACTCCCAGATAATTTATGGAATTAATTGCTTCCAGTTGCTGACCTGCTATATTGTAGCTAAATGATAAATGATCTTTCTTTCTATGTATTCGCAGCACATTGCACTTGTCTACATTGAGATTCAATTGCCATTCCTTGCACTGTGCGTCAATTCGTTGCAGATCCTTCTGCATTTCAGTACAATTTTCCGTTGTTACAACTTCTCGATGTACTACATCATCATCCGCAAAAAGCCTCAGTGAACTTCCGATGTTATCCACAAGGTCATTTATATATATTGTGAATAGCAACGGCCCTACGACACTCCCCTGCGGCACACCTGAAATCACTCTTACTTCGGAAGACTTCTCTCCACTGAGAATGACTTGCTGCGTTCTGTTATCTAGAAACTCTTCAATCGAATCACACAATTGGTCTGATAGTCCATATGCTCTTACTTTGTTCATTAAACGACTGTGGGGAACTGCATCAAACGCCTTGCGGAAGACAAGAAACATGGCATCTACCTGGGAACCAGTGTCTATGGCACTCTGAGTCTCGTAGACAAATAGCGCGAGCTGGTTTTCACACGATTGTGTAAGTGGCTAACCAATCATATGAAACGTGTATTGTCGCCCAGAATTCTGTCGAAGTCCAACAGTTATCGACCAACGTGAACCAAATATTCTCCTTCTGCATGCGAGAATTCAGGAAAAAGGGCGACAGGCACCTGTAGCAGCATCACAGGGAGAGGCGAGTGGCAATGTTACAATGGCGATGGATCCAGGTAATGGTTCGTCGCCGGAGGTCTATGTGGGGGTGAGGATTCTGATACTTTGTGCATTTGTAGCACTTGTCACGGATGAGCACTCAGTTTGTAACCTCCTCCTCACTTATCGACCTTAATGACAGTGAAAAATCAAACCGCTTGTACCTAATAGAAATTTGGGAAAAGCAATCGTCACTGAAGTTAATTTGTCGGTAAAGCGGGAGGAAAGGGTTACATCTAAATGAAAGGAAAAAATGCAAATGAAACTGGTGGAAATTAATTTTGAAAAGGGAAAAGTTAATAAACAAAGTAAATGTGCAGACATTACATTAACAATTAACTAGCGGTAATTAGATATTTGAGATTTGGGGGAAATTACGGTCGCCAGTCCTATGGACAATTACTACAGCAACTGAAATAGAAAGGTTATTACACATATAATTAGCACTAGAAGCGTGGCAACTGAAGGTTGACACGTGTGGTGTGAAAACTGAAAGTTTGTCAGAAGTAATAAATTTCGCTACACTCTGGCTTAATTTAGCAAAAGAATTAATAAAACTGGAAAATTGAAAGTTAATTTAGTGACTGAAATTAATAGTGAGCTTTGTTTCTGAAGCACATCGAAATTCAGTAAAATACGGATAGTCTTGGGCTACCTCAACAATCATTTCAAAAGCTACTTGAATCTACGCAATTTAGAAATAAGAGATTTAACTTTGAACTTGAATTAAACGATTCTGAACAATTAACAATAGTAAAATTTAGTACGTATCAAGCTGAGCTGTAGTCACAGGTAAGCTAAAATACGGTAACAAAACTCGCACTCTTAATTTGTGCTTCTGTAATCTAAATATTGTAGCCAGCTATGAATACCTTAACTGAACTTAGAAATTAAAGCAGTGAAATCGAATGATATTACTTTAATGCTGGCGTTTGAATTTCAACGACACTCGGGTTCATTTCGGAAAAGGAAGGGACCCTGCTTGGTAATGCAATTGGGACAATGAGCAACAAAGGTTCATGCTACATTGCAGTAATTTAGTGAGAAAAATTTAACAGTTTGAAAAGCTGAGGTCTGCCATACAGTTCTAAAACTTTACGTGCTACCAGTCTTCCTTGTTGGTTGATTGAAGGTTTGAAGTCGTCGATCGAGGAGGTGGCGACAGTCACTCATTGTCGGCCGTCGCTGTTGCAGAAGCTGGATGTTGGCGCGCCTTCTTCTCGACACGGTCTCCAGCCGAAACGGGCTCTTGATGTGTGCCAGCTAACGCTTCCCGTCCGCGACACCGTGTCAGAAACTATCATAGCAAGTCGAGCGCAATTACATGCTGCCAAACCCCGAAAGCGCGGCAACTCGCGGAAGCGTCACTCAACACACCTGCTCCACCGCCCTACCCCAGCCAGACTCCCTCTGTTCTGCCCGCGCTCCAAGACAGGCGTCTAAAGCTAGCGAAATGAGGGATGCTCAACTACTGGACCTACCGATAGATGGCCCTAGCGCGTGCCGGCCAAACATCATATCATTGAGTGTCCGCCAGAGATCACTGGTGTCCGCCATATCTGAATTTGGCAAAAAGCGAAGTGTCAAAACACGGATGAAAATGTTTTTCGTTCTGCGCCCTCATAAGTCTTTTATATTCTATGTTCTAGATATCTACACATCAACATAATGAAGTGTTTCTAATCTAGCGAGAAAAAACAGTGACTGTTCTGCTATGAAATTCCTAAATTCGAGTGTGTTTTGGAAGTTTGGCAAGCTGACCTATAAATTGTTTACTATTAATTTTATGAGTGCTTTACTTATTTGCCCGTTTTAAAACACTATTTAAGATTCAATGGAGGTCAACAAATTACCTTGCTTGCCAAAGCTTTTAACTACAGGTATAATTCGGAAAATCAAGTGTGGAAAAGAGTGAAGACGTCCCTTAAAGAGAAGTTGACATCGTTTGCTTAGGGGTATCTTTACTGACAACAGAAATTACAACTGAACTATTAAAGTATTACTTCCGTATAAACGGAAAAAATTCTTTATCTGTAGTGATGCATTACCGATCTGCTTATATGCTGACACTGTAATTGCAACATGCACTTACGAATTTGGCTCACTCGTTGATCAGAAATTTAAATACCATGATATTATTAACGCCTGTACATGACACGGTGTATTTTAACTGAGTGATAAGGTAGAAGTACTAGTTTTTGAAAGTGCTTCAGTCTTTGATACGAGACAAGAAATACATTTAAATGAGAGAAACACAAAAACCAACGTTAAGGCTCCTCTTAAATGCATGACTTGTATCATTTGGAAGTTAAGTCTATTAATAATATTATATTGGACTGATCCATGATGATGTAGGAAGTGAAGGAACTTGTTGAAAATAACATCGTTCACAGCTGTTAATTTTAAGGTTGGGGTGTCTTAAAACTGTAATTTTCCAGTCTGACACCCAAACAATGACTGGTACCATGGTTTTATTTTAAAATTGAGTTAAAAACATGTCAGTGAGAAAAAATTATTACACTATGAATTACAACCATGGAATCTTATTTCTGTGAATCTTGGTTCCAGTCTTTGACATGGTGTCAATCACTGAAATGACTGGTTGTCAGTATAGGGCCCAAGCAAAAAACAAACCTGAAAGCAAAAGCTGCAGAAGTTGGCACCCCAATGGCTGCTACAATCTGTGAGAGACAAGGGTGACATTATATTTCAAATTTAGTGTAAAAAGTTCCATATTGTCTGAATTTGTCCTTTAATGACAGGACATTCTAGTCCAGTCGATTTTCTTACCTGCAAAAGTACACTAGCCAATACCAGTGGCACAAAGGCAGTGCCAAATTACAAACTATCCAGTAACAACAGAAGTATTGCTGGACAATGTACAGTAAATAATATGTAATAACCTGAGAAATTCAGAATTGGTTTGAAGAAATAGAACAGTATTTGGAAAGAGAGTAACATTTTGAATATAACAAATGACGCAAGTAGAGTTTTCAGTTATTATGAGAGCTTGCTTAATTATTTTTTTTCCTCTCTCTTCTCCATTCTCAAGGGAAAAATGTGATAACATAAAAGTGCAAGAAAGTTGTGTACAATGTTGGAAATGACAAAAAAGAAAATCGCACCATGCTTTTAACAGCATATGCTGCTGTAAAGGTTGCTCCTCCTAAGAACATGATGTTCTCCAATCTCTCTCTCTCTCCTCCATGTGAAGAGTATTCCTGTAATAACAGCTAATAGCATACCAAGAACACGAGGGTGTCACAGTGGAGATTTGTTTTCTGGTACAGACGTCTGATACAACTATTCCACAGCAAAACTTACTTTCAATAGGTGTGGTAGCAGTGCACTCCCATAGGATAACAGAATATTATGTCCTCCAGGAATCACATTGGGTACACCACTTACAGCATAAACTGTACAGCAACTACAATGTTTTGTGAGCAAGTAATACCAGTCAGTATCTTTAATTTTAACATAACTCTTGACTCCCATAATTACCTGCTTATACATGTGCTTGTACTACAGGTTATTGGTAAAGCAAATGCTTATTGAATAGGTCTTACACATTTAATACTTAGCAGAAATTCTTTTATTACTGTATCACCTCTATGGTGAATTAAGAGGTACTGACTGGTTTCTTTGAACATTTAATAGAAGCCTTCTTTTTACCTGCTATTGATAGACAGCCATTCCAAGTTCTGTACAGAACAATCTCTCACATTTTTCATGAGGTTTGTTATTCTGTACACTAAGATTTCCTCTTCTAAATTGTAAATATTGCATTCAACATTGTTGGTATTAAAGATAATTCATGAAATAAATTATATTTAAACCAGAAAATTAAAGGTTCCACATGGCACATGAAAAGTACCTTGCTTCACACATGTATGTACAGATTCCAAAATGTCTGTGAATTTGAGTTACGAACTTTTTTAAATTGAAATATGAAGATCACAATACTTTGGGTCAGCAATAACTCAAACGTAAAATACTTTTGTTCCCTATGGGAAACTTTGTTCTTCACGTGACTCGTGCAACTGCTTTCACTCTTAATGGAAAACTAAACGGTTTATGTTAAAGCTAACTAGCAAAAAGTGTAACCATTGTTACATAATTTCTGTGAAGTAAGATTCCTTATTCCTTCCTTTGTCATCATAACTTGATAATTTCAGTTCCATATGGGACATATGAACTAAAAAAATGAAATGCTTTTATTACCAATCAGCAAAAAGTGTAACCGTATAATGAAGGTAAATGTTGATTATTTGCATTCTCTCCCCCCCCCCCCCAACACAGGAAAATATATAAGAAAATTAGGTTTTGCCTGAATCAGGCCCCCTTATTCTAGAATGGTTCTAAAGTAATAAGAATGCTTACGATCAATTGGAACATTGTGTTCATTCTAAGTATTAAAACAAGAATTAAGAGAGTAACAATTTTATTGCTCTTATGTTGCAGAGTATCCACAAACATTACTGTTTGAAACATAGGGCCACTGCATACTCCATTAGATCACACCCATTCTGTGATTAAACTGCTTTCTTAAAGTGAAAAATTCAAGTTAACATAGTTATTGAGGGAAATATTTTCTCACACTGAAAGCTATCTCTCAAATAAGTCTCAGAACTTTTTTTCATTAATTTCACACAAATCACCTGTTTTTAATGCAAGTGCATATTTTGTAACACCTAACATCTTAAAATAAGCTTATATAATAAATAAGTATTGTGGTGTCACCGCCAGACACCACACTTGCTAGGTGGTAGCTTTAAATCGGCCGCGGTCCACTAGTACATGTCGGACCCGCATGTCGCCACTGTCAGGGATCGCAGACCGAGCGCCACCACAAGGCAGGTCTCGAGATACGGACTAGCACTCGCCCCAGTTCTACGGACGACGTAGTTAGCGACGCACACTGACGAAGCCTCGCTCATTTGCAGAGCAGATAGTTAGAATAGCCTTCAGCTAAGTCAATGGCTACGACCTAGCAAGGCGCCATTAGTAACATTGCACGTATCTATGGAGTCTCACTTATATCGTCAATAGCGATGTACCAAGGATGGATTAAAGTTAAGTATTCCAGAAGCTACGTACTTTTCTTTATAGCATTCATTACGTATCCTGTTTCAGACCTCACGCCATCCTGCTTTAGCTTAGCACGTGCCTTTCGGCTTCCTCTCATTGTGTCTAGGCTGTCTTGTCTAGACACAACCATTATAATTTTGTTACAATATCTACACAGGATGTAAAGAGTTAATTTTACTTCAATGTGATTCATCGTTTGAAGTTCATCATTATACAACAACAAATCTATGGACAAAATAGTTTTAAAAAATCTGTCAAAATGTCACATCCATCTGCATGAAATGTCCCAATACATAATCTTTTCCAATTTGAGCACTATACATGATTAAACAATATGAGTTTATTTAACTTCTGCCTTATACGTGATTTGTTGTTTAAAATTTTCTCAGCGGGCTTTTTTTTCCATATGTTTTTAAGCATGTGCAGGAGTACAGGGATGCAATCTTACAAACAAGTTGAGTCTGATGTAAATCCTCAATCCCAATTTCATAATGGTAATCATGAC
The DNA here is from genome assembly GCF_021461395.2 of Schistocerca americana. NCBI lineage: Eukaryota > Metazoa > Arthropoda > Insecta > Orthoptera > Acrididae > Schistocerca > Schistocerca americana. The sequence continues at coordinate 448,994,821 of NC_060119.1, read as the reverse complement.
CAAGAGCAGGAGCAGGAAATGGGTAATCTACGAATTTAATTTTAACACAATGCAAAATCTTGGCCTGTATATATTTCTGTCGCATATCCCCAGCAATCACAAAGATCTGAAACAGTTTCTGAGTATTCTACAACAGAGTACACGCAGTCACTTGTTTTAAACAGTTTTCCCCAGTTAACAAAATTTACAAATGCATTTTTATTGGCATAGAGATAAATACATTCTAATGCAGATTTAACATTTCTTGCATGGAGCAGCAATGGAACACCAATGATTTTTAAGCTTTTGATATAATTTTCAGTGTCTGAAAATACCAAGGACTAGTGTAGCAGGGGATACAACCCGTCGGCTTTGGACATTGACGTCACAAGTCGCCAATCGAGAAGCGATTCTTCTTAGTGTTGTAGCTCCCTTCAGTGACTGATAAGTGTTTTTTGGCTTTTTTTTAAAAAAAATCTCACGAGATAGAATAAACAGATCCGCTTTATTAAGCAATCAGTAAAAAAATGAAACTGAAACATAACAGCAAAAGCGAAAATGGTAAACTGCTATCTGGCGACTTGTGACGTCATTGTCCAAAGCCGACGGGTTGTATCCCCTGCTACACTAGACCCAAATACCAAGCCAATAAGATTTGTTGTCAAGTCTCAGGGGGCTCTTAGACCCTTTACCTAATGGATTTCTAGAGTTCAGAATATCAAAAATCCTATCAATAAAATACAAAAATTCTACTGTTGCTTCACTTCCTTTAAAATTTGGATCACAAACCCTCCTCAAAAACTCTATACTATCTGCCACGCTAGAACTCAAAGTCTGTGCAGCTAATGAAACATTCATTTTTCTATTTACACTACTTATATGTTGTCCTGATAGATTGTTCGCGAATGTCATACCTTCTTCTTGTTGTACCTTGTTCAATTGCTCAATGAAATGCCATCTAATAATGCCAGTTGGTGACTCAATAGCAGATACTTCTGCTAGAGCATTTCTGGCAAACTTAATCATATGGCACATGTCCAAGATACATTAAACATTGTATTTTTCCACAGGATGAGGAAAGTAGCTTTTAAAATCATCCTTGTAAAAATTTAAAGTACAGCCAAGTGAACGTAAAGTGCTTATATTTACCTTACAGCCATCACATGTAACACACCAAACCCTAATGCTAGAACTATGCAGCCTCTCTAAAGCAGATTTTATCAGTGTGGCCTGATTATTGGCCTGTACACCGTTGATAAAGAAATATGCAATCAGGCATTTAAATTTGCCTTTAATAGAGACAAGCATGAAAACCAGAGCCTCAGATGGCTCTACTACTTCTTTTACTGAGGCGCTTCCCCATCAAAGTCTAAAAAACCTGTGCTTAGTTCCTTGGTCCCAAACTACTTGCTTCCTAATTGCCACACTGTCTACAATTAGACATGAATCGCTGAACTGGTCCCTTACAATGTACTTGAAAACATCTTTTAAGACGCCAGGTTCACAGTCTACACTTGCCACCCATTTTGAAATCAATGGGGCAGAGGCATTAATTTTTTCAGGTATTCATATGCTGCTGGGGAATAAAAGTACACAGTCATCGCAAACATTTTCACATTTGTTGTGTATCTATTACCCTTTGATGAGAGAGAGTTGTTCACTAAATTGCACACTAATTCCACTTGTGTTCCTTTCTGATGATTGAGGAAGTTATGTAACTTCTCAGGAAGATGCCCCTTCTCCTTCAATGAACTTATCATGTCATCCACGGAAAACACTTTTTTCTTCGAATTTTTTCACGAACACACTTCAGTTTACGTTTTAATTCGTGCACAATGTCTGAGGAAAAGAAATGCAGGTTTCGGTCGCCTTGTCTTCCATTTATACTTTCGACTGTATACCACAATCAATTACTGAAGAACCAACTGCACTCTAAATAAGGAAATAATTTCGTTATATACGATTGAAATAACTCAAGGTTTGATGAAAAAATATTATAAGAAAACGTTGGGGGTGTGAAAACATCCTTATACTAACGTTTTCGACACAATTCGCAGCTTCTGCATTGGATAAGTGGGACATGCTTTCCACGGAAGAATTCTCATTGACAACATTCTCCACGCAATCAGCAGCGTCTGCAATGGGCAAATCGAGCACGGATTCCATGACAGAACGCTAAAAACAAAAATATGGACCTGTATTACAACATTGCTTAGACCTATGTAGCGTACGAAATAAATTTACAAAAGTAAAAAGCGCACACACAGCAAGGAAAGTAATTAGCTACCTCAAATGGAGAATAATCGTTTTCACTCAAAATCCTAACAACATGTCGTCGTGACTGTTTATTTGGTGCATCAAATGTGTCGGAAAGTCAAAAACTATGGCACTGCTTCTGGTTTGAAACGTTTCTCCCACGTTCCAGGGCTCACTACGTAATCATCTTGTCGGAAACGGTTTCCGCAAAGAAAACTGCAAGACGTAGGATTAAAATCTTTCCGCTTCACTGAAGTAATCCATGTCTTTAGTAGCTCTGGGTGCTTTAGAGGAAACCTGTTCAAAAACATCGAATTAGCAAACGCACTAAGTCTGTATTTTTATCGTATTGTATCGGTAGTCGTATTACCTGTGAAATGGTAAGTCACTCTCCTTACTCCATCGCTTCGTACAATTGAAATCGGAACAAGAAATCACCATTTCGATAGTCCGTAATTCCTTATACACCGTACAGACCGAGAGTAACTTCTTGCCAAATTCGAATATGGCGGGCAATACAGACGACTGTAATCAGCTGGTAGAGCCATCTATCGGTAGGTCCGGTAGTTGAGCATCCCTCATTTTGCTAGCTTTAGACGCCTGTCGCTCCAAGCGGCAGAGTTCACACTACCAAAGATCCTAAACACTTTGGTTCTCCACACGACCTATCGATGTATTCGTTCGATAGCATAGTTTTCCCTAGGCCAGACCCAGCGTAAAAATACAAATAGTATTTACAAAACAAACCAATTATACATCGACATAAATGCATATATATATATATATATATATATATATATATATATATATATATATATATATATATATATAGTAAAACAATTACAAGATATAAAGACACAGAAATGTCATATCTTCAGGTAACAAAATAAGGAAAAAATTCATAGTACATTAGATGGAAGTAGGAGGATATGCATTTCCGGGGTTACATGTGCCCCACATTGTCTGAGGATGTTCATGTAACCTAAACAGACTCAGAAAATGTCCCAATAAGGAAAAAAACAGCGGAAATGCATATGCTCAAAACATCTAGAAAATGTTGCATTAGGCTAATTAACCATAAACCAATTTCTAGACCAAAATAATTGAGTGGAGACACTCCTAATCTTATTCCACTCTGTCATCTTACACAAAAGAAAACATGCTGACAATATATTAAAATTCATAGAAAACATAGAAAATGGTTTAGCTATTCCAAAATCAACAAAATTCCTAACAGTATCAAGAAATGGAATACTATTTACAAAATTAACCAGAGTACATGGTCATAATAAACATGTATATCAAAATACGCAAATTAATAATTAATGATATAGAATACACATTTTTATATAACCTTTTCATAATTAATATTCTCGTCATGAGAGTCCACTTAACGCTAAACAAGAAAATAATATACAGCACATCGAAAAAAACATGAATGTTGACAGCAGAATTCTGTCACATCAGCTGTCCGGGAAGAAAAACAACTCCGCCTTGCGTACCCGCAAATACAAAGAATGCCGACAGCGGCACAAGAGCCGACAGCGGCTCCGCCTCGCCAGTATTGTTGCGCCCGCCTGTGCGGCACGCTTAATCTCACCCGCATGTGTAACGGCATTTCCAGAACGTTCGTTTCACTGAATTCTTTCGGAAAAACTCACTCCCGAGTAATCTCAAGGGGTCCATTAATACTATCACAGTGGATAACTCAACACTGTCCATCATCACACGCATGTACTAGCCTGAAACTTAAAACAGCGTCTAAGTACATCGGCAGTAACTAGTAAATCACATCGTTATGAAATCTTACAGCTAGTTACCATATCATATTTACATTCCTTAATCTACTGTGACTCAGCTGAAAACTTAAACTAGCAGCTTGGATTTTTCAAATGATTAATATATATATAGTAAAACAATTACAATATATAAAGACACAGAAATGTCATATCTTCAGGTAACAAAATAAGGAAAAAATTCATAGTACATTAGATGGAAATAGGAGGATATGCATTTCCGGCGTTACAAGTTGTTGCAAATAATGCGAATCGACGACTCGGAATATTGTTGGTACAAAGATGCACAAAATGTACATGCACATGCAGGAGGGACGAAGTCCCCATTATATACATACGTCCGCTGTAGCGGCATTGGGAAAAGGTGAAGGCATCTATTGATTTATTTGGTGTGGGATGAAATTGGGGTACTGTACCACACTGTGGAAGTGGACACGTTGTTGGTTGGTTGGTTGATTTGGGGAAGGGGACCAAACAGTGAAGTCATCGGTCCCATCCGATTAGGAAAGGAAGGAAGTCGACTGTATCCTGTCAAAGGACCATCCCAGCATTTGCCTGAAGCAATTTAGGGAAATCTCGGAAGACCTAAATCAGGGTGGCCTGACGCTGGTTTGATCGTCGTTCTCCCGGATGCGAGTCCACTGTGCGAACCACTGGACCACCTTGCTTATTGGACATGTTGTCCTGCATGCGGTTCCCACTAGGGTGGCTTTGACCCAGAGAGGTTAGACCTCACATTCCGGATGGATACGAGCTGGTAATGCACATGAGTGTGGGATCAATATAGGCTGAATGATAGGAGTGTTACTATCAGAAAACAGTGTCTGTACGCCCATGACATATTCTGAGTCACAAAAGTGTACCCAGTCCATTGTGTAAGTTTAGGTGTGAAGGTATAAATACGTCACACGAAAACATGACCTAACAGAAGATGACAGGGGTCACCATTGCAGTAATTCCTAGCCCCATTGTGAATCGCCAACTCAAAATCAAACATAGAAATGGAGCACTTTATTACTATTAACAACATACACCAATACAAGGTAGTGCACACAATGGATGTTCACATCGGACTTAGTTGAAGATCATAAAATCATGAATCAAAACAGTTTTTCTCAATGTCAATAATCACATCTTCAATGTTAGTGGTAGCTGCAAACCTAAAACTAAGTTACTTCATAGAGAAGTTCGTAATTGTGCTACACCTGAAAAATACACTGCATCAAAGTAAAATTCTTTTCATTGCGTGTATGTAGAACTCAAAAAAATTGTAATATATAAAACTTTTTTAGAGCTGAGGAATCATTTACTCACAATGGCACAAGTCAGCCAGTTTGTTAAAGAGTAGATATGCTATATTTAGTATATCTTTCATATAAACAATTTTTCTGCTGCTGATCTACAGCTTTGATGGTTTTAGTGCATTGAGGAACCATAAATATTTGCAAAAACCTGGATCCAATTGATACCTAGTTCTCCACCTAAGTTTCAAATATAGTATTTCATAAAATTTGACTGACTACATATACACTCCTGGAAATGGAAAAAAGAACACATTGACACCGGTGTGTCAGACCCACCATACTTGCTCCGGACACTGCGAGAGGACTGTACAAGCAATGATCACATGCACGGCGCAGCGGACACACCAGGAACCGCGGTGTTGGCCGTCGAATGGCGCTAGCTGCGCAGCATTTGTGCACCGCCGCCGTCAGTGTCAGCCAGTTTGCCGTGGCATACGGAGCTCCATCGCAGTCTTTAACACTGGTAGCATGCCGCGACAGCGTGGACGTGAACCATATGTGCAGTTGACGGACTTTGAGCGAGGGCGTATAGTGGGCATGCGGGAGGCCGGGTGGACGTACCGCCGAATTGCTCAACACGTGGGGCGTAAGGTCTCCACAGTACATCGATGTTGTCGCCAGTGGTCGGCGGAAGGTGCACGTGCCCGTCGACCTGGGACCGGACCGCAGCGACGCACGGATGCACGTCAAGACCGTAGGATCCTACGCAGTGCCGTAGGGGACTGCACCGCCACTTCCCAGCAAATTAGGGACACTGTTGCTCCTGGGGTATCGGCGAAGACCATTCGCAACCGTCTCCATGAAGTTGGGCTATGGTCCCGCACACCGTTAGGCCGTCTTCCGCTCACGCCCCAACATCGTGCAGCCCGCCTCCAGTGGTGTCGCGACAGGCGTGAATGGAGGGACGAATGGAGATGTGTCGTCTTCAGCGATGAGAGTCGCTTCTGCCTTGGTGCCAATGATGGTCGTATGCGTGTTTGGCGCCGCGCAGGTGAGCGCCACAATCAGGACTGCATACGACCGAGGCACACAGGGCCAACACCCGGCATCATGGTGTGGGGAGCGATCTCCTACACTGGCCGTACACCACTGGTGATCGTCGAGGGGACACTGAATAGTGCACGGTACATCCAAACCGTCATCGAACCCATCGTTCTACCATTCCTAGACCGGCAAGGGAACTTGCTGTTCCAACAGGACAATGCACGTCCGCATGTATCCCGTGCCACCCAACGTGCTCTAGAAGGTGTAAGTCAACTACCCTGGCCAGCAAGATCTCCGGATCTGTCCCCCATTGAGCATGTTTGGGACTGGATGAAGCGTCGTCTCACGCGGTCTGCACGTCCAGCACGAACGCTGGTCCAACTGAGGCCCCAGGTGGAAATGGCATGGCAAGCCGTTCCACAGGACTACATCCAGCATCTCTACGATCGTCTCCGTGGGAGAATAGCAGCCTGCATTGCTGCGAAAGGTGGATATACACTGTACTAGTGCCGACATTGTGCATGCTCTGTTGCCTGTGTCTATGTGCCTGTGGTTCTGTCAGTGTGATCATGTGATGTATCTGACCCCAGGAATGTGTCAATAAAGTTTCCCCTTCCTGGGACAATGAATTCACGGTGTTCTTATTTCAATTTCCAGGAGTGTATTAAACGCACAAGCAGTACCAGAACAAATGATCTAAGTTCACACCAGTATATTAATCTCTTGAGATGTTCCATCTGTGCCGGCCGAAGTGGCCGTGCGGTTAAAGGCGCTGCAGTCTGGAACCGCAAGACCGCTACGGTCGCAGGTTCGAATCCTGCCTCGGGCATGGATGTGTGTGATGTCCTTAGGTTAGTTAGGTTTAACTAGTTCTAAGTTCTAGGGGACTAATGACCTCAGCAGTTGAGTCCCATAGTGCTCAGAGCCATTTGAACCATTTTGTTCCATCTGACAGACGATATTGTGGCTCTACTTATCATTAGCAGTTGACATTTTTGCTCACTCAGTCCGGGGCTTAATGCAAAGAGGAAAAGAAAAGTTATTTTATACTGCTATGGGATATAATGTTTTCTGCAACCATGTTTACAGCAAATCATGACATTAGGTTTATGTGAGAGAGCATTACAGTATTTCTTTCACAATTAGAGCTATATAATGAGAACAAATTGTATCTGCATAAAGTGCCATCAATTTAAAGTTAATTCACACAACACAGACCTGTTATGACATATGAACTGTAAGCAAAAACTTACACTGCAATCTATTGAGACTCCCATGTGAGTAGCAGCGTATTTTCAAAAGAACAGAATGGCCATACTGAACAGCAGACATGGTATGAGTTCATCCTTTACGGTCTAAAACAACACCCTTCAGGCTTCTGACTCAGGTAGAGGTTCACTGTTGCTTCTAAAGCAATGTTTAAATGACAGGTTCATCAACCAACATAAAACTCTGTGTCATAAATTTCCAACTTTTAGTACAATGTATGACCTATGATTAGTAAGCTTTCTATTTCAGCTGACAAAACAACTATACGTTATATAATGTTTTTCCAGCGGAGTCATATGGGATGAATCAAACATTATGGAAAAGTGCTGATAGCCGACATATAACTGCATTACATCTCGCAGCTAAATACACCCGGATCTTCTCTCTATCAACCCTATATGGTACGGATCCCACACCGGTGAGCAGTGAAAATTCGTAGGGTTTCATTTCATGGGAATTTTTGTCATACATATGAATCTGCTACCTAGTGGTGCCCCACCTCCAATAGAAAAGACAGTGGCCTCAGGTATATGGAAGAAAACATATCTTTGTCACATGTACCCACATTTGCCACCAACACATCCTTATTCTTCCACCTACATGTGATGGTGGTCAGTTCTTAGTCTATCTCGAGTGTAGCGGCAGCCGCCGAGCCAAGAGGACGCGCAGCAGAGCAGCAGCAGCACTTGTGTGATAAACTCTAAATTAATTTAGTCTGTTTATTGTTCATGTGCTTCTGCAAAGAAGTGATCTGTATGTGTGTATTTTACTGTGTGGACCAGTGGATAGAAAATTAATTGTAGTTTTTGTTGTTGCGTAAGTCTTGTGAATATCCTTGTGTACAGCGACTTCCTAGTGTAAATTTTCCACGTGGAGGAATTAATTTATGTTCAATAGTTTGCGGTCTCAGAGTACAGTGAGAAATCTGCACACCAACTTTTAGTGTTAGTTTGTTCTCATTTGCTATATTTTCAAACTCGGTCCGTCCTCACTCCAGAGTGGGTGGCAAACAGTGGTGGACGGAAGGCGAAAGAGGGAGCAGTCCGCGCGGCTGGCTCCCTACGTCTTAGCAACAGGTACGAGGTGCTCCCCAGTGTTGATGATAACTCTGAGCCAGCATGGGATGCCTCTCCTGTTGGGCCAGCAGTCGATAAGTCTAGGGACTGTGCTTGTTGTGAGCGGACACAGGGGGAGTTGGCTGCTGTCCGTAAACAGCTGAAAGCTGCGGTGGCCAGCCATCGACAAGCTTCTAGCTAATGCTCGAAGTTGCGATTCTGTCGGGGCTCCAGTGAGGAGACCTGCGACACCTTTGGAGCCACTGGAATCCCCTGGTGACCCGGACGTTGCTGCGGCTTCCGATATGCAACGTCTGACTGGTCCATCCTCACTCCAGAGTGGGTGGCAAACAGTGGTGGACGGAAGCCGAAAGAGGGAGCAGTCCGCAGGGCTGGCTCCCTACGTCTTAGCAACAGGTACGAGGTGCTCTCCAGTGTTGATGATAACTCTGAGCCAGCACGGGATGCCTCTCCTGTTGGGCCAGCGGTGCTTGTTGTGAGTGGACACAAGGGGAGTTGGCTGCTGTCCGTAAACAGCTGGAAGCTGCAGTGGCCAGCCATCGACAAGCTTCTAGCTAATGCTAGAAGTTGCGGTTCTGTCGGGGCTCCAGTGAGGAGACCTGCGACACCTTTGGAGCCACTGGAATCCCCTGGTGACCCGGACGTTGCTGCGGCGTCCGATATGCAACGTCTGACTGGTCCGTCCTCACTCCAGAGTGGGTGGCAAACAGTGGTGGACGGAAGCCGAAAGAGGGAGCAGTCCGCAGGGCTGGCTCCCTACGTCTTAGCAGCAGGTACGAAGTGCTCTCCAGTGTTGATGATAACTCTGAGCCAGCACGGAATGCCTCTCCTGTTGGGCCAGCGGTGCTTGTTGTGGGTGGACACAAGGGTAGCTGGCTGCTGTCCGTAAACAGCTGGAAGCTGCAGTGGCCAGCCGTCGACAAGCTTCTAGCTAATGCTCGAAGTTGCGGTTCTGTCGGGGCTTCACTGAGGAGACCTGCGACACCTTTGGTGCCACTGGAATCCCCTGGTGACCCGGACGTTGCTGCGGCGTCCGATATGCAACATCTGACTGGTCCGTCCTCACTCCAGAGTGGGTGGCAAACTGTGGTGGATGGAAGGCGAAAGAGGGAGCAGTCCACGTGGCTGGCTCCCTACGTCTTAGCAACAGGTACGAGGTGCTCCCCAGTGTTGATGATAACTCTCAGCCAGCATGGGATGCCTGTCCTGTTGGGCCAGCGGTCGATTTTCCTGCCCAGTCCGGACAAGTAGAGAGGGTAGGAATACCAGTCACTTGGAGCTCCAATGTTAGGCGGGTGATGGAGCCCATCAGAGAGACAGCAGGGGCGGCGCGAAAGAATTCCAATGTGCATTCGGTATGTTTGCCGGGAGGCCTCATCCGTGATGTGGAGGAAGCCCTTTCGGCGGCTATCGAGCGCACTGAATGCAACCGGCTGCGTGTAGTGGCACATGTCAGTACGAATGACGCCTGACGCTTGGGTTCTGAGGTCATCCTCGGCTCCTTTCGGTGACTGGCTGATTTGGTGAAGGCAAGTAGCAACGCACGCAGGGTGCAGGCTAAGCTGTCTATTTGTAGCATCGTATCCAGGGTTGATCGCGGTCCTTTCGTTTGGAGCAGAGTGGAAGGTCTAAAACAGAGGCTCAGACGGCTCTAAGACGGTATCTGATGCAAAATTGTAGGGCTCCGTTTAATAGGTCAGGCGTGCACTACATGCAGGAAGCGGCTACTAGGGTAGCAGAATGCTTGTGGTGTGCACATGGGGGCTTTTTTTTTAGATTAGAGGACCCTCCCTTAGGAGAAAACACAATTTGCTTGTTAAATCGGCCACAACAACCTCTGAGAATCTTGATCCTCGCAGATCAGAGATAGAAAAGATTAATATGATTTTAGTAAACTATAGGAAGATCCAAGGAAAGGTCCCAGAATTAGTATCGCTTACTGAAGGTTGTAATGCACAGATAGTATTGGGAACAGAAAGTTGGTTGAAGCCATACGTCAATGACAACGAAATCCTAAGTTCAGGGTGAAATGTTTATAGTAAGGATAAGTTAGTCGCCAATGGTGGTGGTGTGTTTATTGCAGTAAAAAATTCGATAAAATCTAGCGAGTTTATCACGGATTCCAAATGTGAATTAATCTGGGTGAAATTTAGTATCAAAGAATGGTCAAAAGGTGATCGGATGCTTTTATAGATCTGTAGTTGTAGAGCGCTTCAGACAGAACTTGCAGAATATCATTAGTAATTTTCCTGATCATTCCATTGTAATAGGGGGTGACTTCAACTTGCCAGGTATAGATTGGCAGTGTTATATCATCAAAACTGGTGCCAGAGACAGGGAATCGTGTGGCGTTGTTCTGGATGTCTTGTCCGAAAATTACCTTGAGCAGATAGAGAATCAACTCGTGAGGGTAACGTCTTAGGCCTCCTGGCAACTAACAGACCCAAGCTTATAGAATCAGTTAACGTAGAGGAAGGTGTCAGTGATACTAAGGCTGTGACAGCATCTATACAACGGGTCATACATGGAACGAGTGGCCTACCGGGACCATCCAACCGCCGTGTCATCCTCAATGGAGGATGCGGATCGGAGGGGCGTGGGGTCAGCACACCGCTCTCCCAGTCGTTATGATGGTATTCTTGACTGAAGCCGCTACTATTCGGTCGAGTAGCTCCTCAATCGGCATCACGTGGCTGAGTGCAACCCGAAAAATGGCAACAGCGCATGGCGGCATGGATGGTCACTCACCCAAGTGCCAACCACGCCCGACAGCGCTTAACTTCGGTATCTCACGGGAACCGGTGTATCCACTGTGGCAAGGTCGTTGCCGGAATGTTAAGAAAGGTAGGAAGACATATTCGCTCAGCAAGGGCGACAGGATACAAATTTCAGAATATCTCAGTAGGCAGCATCAAATATTCGATGATGAGGACGAAGATGTAGAGAACAAATGGAAAAAAAATTAAAAGGCATCGTTCAATATGCCCTAGACAAATAAGGTTTTAAGGGACAGGAAAGATCCACCACGGTTTAATAGCCATGTTACAAAAACCGCTACGTAAACAAAGAGTGCTTCCTCTCAGATTCAAAAGAAGTAAAAACCTAGGTGACAAAAGCTGCAAGAAGTGATAATGAGCGTAAGGATATCAATGAGAGAAGCTTTCAATAATTTTGAAAGTACAACGTTGCTAATTGACCTGAGTAAAAACCCTAAGAGGTTTTGGTCGGATGTAAAAATCAGTAAGTGGGTCAAAATCATATATTCATTCTCTCAGCGATCACACGGGCACCGAAACGGACGATAACAGAGAGAAGGCCGAAATACTGTATTCAGTCTTCCGAAGTTGTTTCACCGTGGAAGATCGTAGCACTGTCCCTCCTTTCAATCTTCGTGCGAATGTCGAAATGGCAGATATCGAAATAACCTCTCGCGGAACTGAATAGCAGCTGAAAACGTTTAGTAGTGGAAAGGCTTAAGGACCAGATGAGATCCATATAAAATTCTATAAAGATTATGTGGAAGAACTTGCTCCCCTTCTAGCAGTAATTTATCGTAGATCGCCTGAGCAACGAAAGGCATCTAAGGACTGGAGAAGAGCGCAGGCCACTCCCGATTTTAAGAAAGGTCGTAAGACAAATCCACACAATTATAGACCTATATCGTTGGCGTGAATCTGTTGTAGAATTGTGGAACATGTTTTATGCTCAAGAATTATGACGTTCTAGGAAAATGAACATCTCCTCTGTAAAAATCAACATGGATTCCGCAAACAGAGATCCAGCGAATCTCTGTTCGCTCTGTTCCTCCATGAGATCCACAGCGCAGTGGACATCGGCGTTCAGGTTGATGCCGTGTTCCTTGACTTCAGTAAGGCATTTGACACCTCCCCGCATTGCCATTTAATGAAAAAATACGAGCTTACAGAGTAACACAGCAGACCTGCGATTGGATTCAAGACTTTCTTGCAGGTAGAACTCAAACGTCGCTCTTAACCGAACTAAATCGACAGATGTAAAGGCAATATCCGGAGTACCACAGGGAAGTGTGATAAGACCGTTGCTGTTCACAACATATATAAATGATCTGGTAGGAAGCGTCGGATACTGTTTAAGGCTATTCGCAGATGATGCAGTTGCTTATAGCAAAGTAGCAACACCAAAAGATATTAAACATTTGCAGAACGACCTGCAGAGAACTGATGAATGGTGCAGACTCTGACAGTTGACCCTGAACATAAATAAGTGTAATACATTGCGCATACATAGGAAAAGAAATCCACTACTGTACAGCTACACTTGATGACAAACAGCTGGAGACAGCGTCTACCGTAAAATATCTAGGCGTAACTATCTAGAGCGACCTTAAATGGAATAACTATAAAACAGATAGTGGGAAAAGCAGACACCAGACTAATTCATCGTAAGAATCTTAAGGAAATGTAACTTATCCACGAAATTAGTGGCTTATAAGGCGCTTGTTCGCCCAATTCTTGAATATCGTTCATCTATCTAGGATCCCTGTCAAATAGGACTGATAGAAGGGATAGAAAAGAACCAACGAAGACCGGCGCGTTTCGTCACGGGATCGTTTAGTTGGCGAGAGAGCGTTCCGGAGACGCTAAACAAACTCCACTGGCAGACGTTACAAGAGAGGTGTTGTGCAGCACGGAGAGATTTACTATTGAAATTTCGGGACAGCACTTTTCAGGAGGAGTCAGACAACACACTACTCCCCCCCCCCTCCCCCCAATACATCTTGCGTATTGACAACAAGGAGAAAATTCAAGAAATTAGAGCCATTACAGAGACTTACCAACAAAAATTCTTCCCACTCACTACTGGCGAGTGGAACAGGGTTGGAGGGATCATATAGTGGTACCAAAAGTACCCTCTGCCACACACCATTAGGTGGCTTGAGGAGTATGATGTAGGTGTATCTAAATGTAATACCAATTACAAATTACTAGAGCTTGCCAATAAGACCTAAACTGATGACAGGCAATTACTCATCTGTATATAACTGATTCATAGTGCATGGGTATACATAAAAAATATCTAATGTCTCAAGTTTTTGAAATATAGACATTTTTGTAGGACATAGGTTAGATGTGAGATTTAGATATACGCACCTAGACTATTTATTTCGTATACTAAAAGCAGGAACAAGATCAGAGGCTGTGAGAAGGCTTAACTGAGGTGTTGACCGAAGTTGTCTGTGCCCCAAGTATTGTAAAATTGATTTTTCTTTTTGTTTCCTCACATTGACATTCGGCGCGGTGGCTAATGGGAGCTATCATAAAGGTGTTTACCAAGCACAGCAACTCCCATCAACCACCGCACCGAAAGTCAACTTAGTTTGTGTGGGTAGAATGTGTTTGTGTGACAAAACTAATGTTTTCATGACGCCATGGATCTTGTGCTGTGACTGGCTGACATGAGCAACCACCATGTTAATTTACATACAGTTTTTGTTGTACTATTTATACTGGTGCATTACGAATTAAGCGATAGGCGTATAGCGCATGAAAGATCTCTCCCAAAAATGTAGTTTTTAGCATGGTTTATTGTGCTAAAGTGTCAGACAGTATGACACTGTAGCACAACAAACCGTACTATGAATGAGGTCGCGTTTTGGAAAATATGACGTAGGTGACTAGACTTGTCAGTACCTTTCTTTTTTTATGTACTTAATTCCATAAGCTACACTGTTAGTTACTGGAGTAGTTGCGCTAGCAGAATAGAAATGCGGAACACACAAGTCTAAAAACAATTTACTAGACTCACCAAAACGATACAATAATACAATATCCAAAAGAACAGCCGACTCGATGCCAACTGCGGATCGACACAAACACAAAATAACAAATAATAATAAAAAGAGACCCATCTCTTCGCGGGAAGCGAACACAAACAGTTCTACAACCTCAAGAGATTCGTCGACTACACCAAGAGATCAGCCAGCTAGAAAAGGCATCTGGCCGTGGCTGCCCGGGCGACAGCTCCGTATCCTTCGAGCGGTAAATCGAACTGCCTTTTGCCTTTTTTTTTTTTTAAAAAAAAAAAAAGCCTTTTGCCGGCAGTGCATCACCTTATAAAGCCCTTTGGCGGATGTATCTGCCGGATCTATTTGCGATCACGTGCCTGGCGTAGCAAAGTAGTTCCTAGGCTAGCTGCGACCTCTGTTGAAGCTGTTCTGCAGGCTCTACGAACGGGTAGGAGTCCCTGGCGGCCGTTGATGGAGACCTAGTGGTGTGTTGTGGTCGCTGGTAAGTCTTTGTTTTGACAACACAGACGGCGTAGCTTTTACTGGTGAATATAGACCCTGTAATGCGGGCATCCCATGATGGTTGGACGTAAAGTGGGGTGCCGATGCAGTAGGCGTTACGATGTCAGAAGTGAGCGGCTACAGCAGTTACAAGAAAGGAATTGCCTCTGATCATCTATTAATGCAGTTTGCATACCTTAATCCATTTGTTTGTAGATGAAATCAGCTCGTCTTCTCTTCTGCGCTGCAAAATTGTCTATGATCATTTCATTGAAATTTGACTGACTCAGTAGCTCTTTTTTGAGAGAACAAATTGCAGTGCACAAACTCTGTCCTCATTCATAGTGTTATGCATGAATGGTTGCACTCTCTTTAATGGAGAGAAGCAGCGTTCTGCCTCTCCTGTCGTCACTGGAAAGGTTACTGTTATGTGGAGAAGGAAAAGCTTTTGCCAATGGTTTTCACAAAGAAAGTTCAACAAGGTTGAAGCACTTGATGCTTTTATAAAATCATTTCAGATCTACTGTCTGCCCAAACTAAGTCGACGTTCAGCATCGCGGCTGATGGAAGCAATCCTAAAGACATTTCTCATGTACAGTCTGTACAGTCGTTCCCATCGCCACCATGTCAAAAGTCAACTTAGTTTGCACCAGCAGTATAACACATTCTGTTCATGACGTTAGTCTGAACACTGTAATTTACAAAAAAATTCAACAGCTTCTTTCAGTTCTTCTTCTGGGAAAACAATTTTCTATTTGGAAAATAATGATGGTTCAAAGAGTTGATTAACTGATAAGTGATCATTAAAATTGCTCTGAGTCATGATACTGTTGCACACATCATGTGTACACAGCATTCTTAATGCAGTGAAACGTCCTCATTTTGCAATTAGCTCTTTCTGTTCACAGTGACAGTCAGTGTCTAGTGAGGCCCTAACATGCTGGACAGAAGCTGCTAAGTGAGATATATACTTATCAGTTTTCGTTGCATCAATATTCCTTTGCTGGGGAAGATTGCACAGAATGTCACAATGGGGCATGACTTCATTTAAAAATGTAGCCAAAACAGGAAATCTTCGCCTTGCAGGAAACCCTGGAGTTCCGTAGCTTTGTTTATTGTCCTGTAAATATTCAGTATCATCATAAATAATTTTTCATGCACTCGACAACTTTCTTTTGGTACTTGTGTATGGTGATTATGTCCCACGATTTAAAATTTTATCTGACAGACTGAGGATAGGTAGAAATACTTTTCTTCATTACCTCATCAAGAAAAGCTGTGTGTTTAGCAGACAGGGGAAGAAGGTAGAAATTCCTTCCAAGTCGCTAAAGAAGATCCACACTTCCTCATTCCCTGTCACGCAATGTCCAATACCTAAATTTAATTGATGTGCATAACACTGAATAAAGCAGAGGTTCCCAAACTTTTGTTTGTCACGCCCCCCTTCTGCCAAAAAGAAAACTTCTGTGCCCCCCTAAAAAAATATAGACATTTTTATTAATTATCAAGAAACTATTGAAAAATTTGTGATGGTGACGTCATGTAACATGGTGGGCTGTTAATGTATCGAGACGCAGTTATTATGTCATCAGTCTAGTCTAGTGATTATAAGCCACTCCTAAAGTAAAGAAAGTCCTTGGTAAACAAGGAAAAATATTTGCGACCTTTGCAGATTAGTGGATGCGGGCCATTATTTTAAGTTGAGTGTAGCTTATTACTTTCACTCATTATCAAAAACAGTCACTCACTCACGGTGTTAACGAACATCACTGATTTGTACGCCTATACCGCCCCCCATTGTCATTGCGCATAGGTTGGCATTTATGTCAACGACGACAGTTACCGAACGGCGACAAACGCCCAGTTCTCAGAACCAGACAAAAAATAAAAAATAAATTTTACGAAATAATTTTGCAGACTACACAGAAAATATGAATAAAAGAACTTCCTTACATTGATTACATTCCCCTGCTGCACACCATTCTTCACCAGTATACGATTGTAGAACTACTCTGCGCTTGCCATATCTAGGATAAACTTTCGCTGTGTCTTCATCCAGAAGAAATACTATTATTAGTTCAAATAACATACCACACATAACATCGGAATCCATAAGGATCACACGCAGTATTTATATTTAAATCAGATTCACTATGTTTATTTTATATTGTTTTTTCGAAATAGTTTTTTTACAATTTTACAGTGTTACCTACATGTAAGGATAGTTAGGAGAAAAATAACAAGTTCTCTTATAATGTGACGTATTTATTATAAAAATATTATTTCCACACACATATGGCAAGAAACAAACAAATAAATCAATGTGAAGGATGAGCTTGCATATGTTTTACAAGATTTTTAATTCTTGGCTGAATAATAGAAATTGTGCAACGTAAATCATTGGCAATACTGAGTTTGCTTCTAAGCTTATTTTTTATCGCCACTACCGCTGAAAATGCTCTTTCGCACAAATAAGTGCTTGAAAATGGTAAATACAGTTTCAGTGCTTGTTCTGCTGTGCTGGGATACACCGTGAGATATTTCACCAAAATAAAGGGGTGCAGAATGATTTTTAATTTCTGGCAACACATCCACGTCAACATGAAATGGATCCGTCGCTAACGTATACTAAATTTTATCACAACTGTTACGGAAGTATCATTCGAATTCATCAATGAGGTGCTGCAAAGGGTTCGATATTTTACTCTTAGTATCAGTATCCTTAAAATAATTGTGAAATCGGGCTTCTTCCAGGATTCCAAACAAGCTGGGGAAAGCAGGAATAATTGTAGGCTAAAATTTTACGTTTCCATAGTTGCAACTTATCAGTAAACGCTTTGATGGCATTCCGATTAAAAATTATGTTTGACTCTCCACCTTGTAATTTCAAATTCAATGTGTTTAAAGATTCGAAAATATCTGATAGATAAGCAAATGCAACATGAACACTGGGCTTTGTAAATTCCACATACAATTCAGTTTGTTTGTTATTTTCCAAAAACTGCATCACTTCATCTCGAAGTTCAAATAATCTTCCTAGCATATTTCCTTTTGAGAGCCAGTGTACTTCTGTGTGAAATAAAAGTGTTTTATACTCTGCTCCCAAGTCTTCACAAAGAGCCATAAATAACCTGGGATTTAACGCACTCTTTTTAATATGATTCACGATTTTGATGCACAATTTCAAGACATCATTGAGTTCCTTTGGAAGTGTCTTAGCTGCCAATGCTTGACGGTGTATTACACAGTGGATAGCAGTAACACTGGGGTTTTTTTCTGACCATCTGCACGAATCCTGAGCGACTTCCAAGCATTGATGGGGCGCCGTCTGTGCATACGCCTATCAGTTTCTGCCAAGATAACTCAGTTTTACAAAAGAATTCAGAGACGGCTGCCATTATACGAATTGCCTTTGAAGTTGTCTTTAAGTCTGTAGAAAACAGCAACTCTTCTTTAATTGCTTCATTTTCTACATAGCGAACGAAAGCTAGCAGTTGGCAACAATTCGCAACGTTGGTACTCTCATCTAACTGTATTGAGAAAGACTGCAATTGTTTGATGGCCGTAACTAATTGATTTTGTATGTCTTCGGCCATATCATCAATCCGATGTTTTACAGCATTGTCAGAAAGCGGTATTTGTGAAAGTTTTTGTTTACTTTCTGACCCAAGAACAATATCAGCAGCTTTCAACAAACAGGGTTTGACTAGTGTCTCTCCGATAATATGACTTTTCTTGGTCCTTGAAATAAGTAGCGATATCTCATACGAGGCTTCCAGTACCTTTTCTGATGTCTGAGCGAAGGATCCAGCAGTGTCCAACTTCATCCGTTTCAAATTATCACATTTTGCAGCAAAAAATTCCTTCGGCTTCTCTTTCAATGCACCTTGCTTTGCCCACAAATGACATTCCAGATGAGAAGGTCTCATGGAATCATTGCTCAATACTTCATAGCAAATAACACATTGCAGCTGTTCAACACAATTTTTTTGTATAGAAGCAGAACTGTATCTGATATAATCATCATTATATTTACGTTTTTTCACAACACTCATGGTAAAGTACAAAGAAAACAAGAAGTTAACAGTGTAATTTCGCACTGACACTGATTTTACTGAGGCACAACTGTGAAAGATTCAACGTGATTTCAGCAAAATCCAATACATCAGATGTGTCAACAACTGCAAGCAACCAACTGAAATAAAGGAAAGCTACTGTCGTGTGTCGGCACCTCAGATGACTGCCTGTGAGGAGTGGGGCGAAGAACGGGGAAGCCCAGCCGCAGTGCAGGTAGTCAGTGCACTGTCTGTCTGCGACCTGGTGGCCGAGCAGGGCTCTTGCTGGGAGAAACGGGCGTTTCCCGGATTAGGGCGGAAACAGCCCACAGGCACCCTAAGAATTTGCTACCTGTTCTGCGGTGTTGTTCTGAGCTGTGCAGCCTGGGGTTTTATGCGAAAATCGTTTTCGTGCCCCCATCTTTCGTTACTTATAAACGAAACGTTATAAGTTTTGAGATAACATCAATGAATTGGTTGTCAAATTTCACAGTAATTAAGTAAGGTCATGGATACACCTCACACATTGCTGGAAACTGTGTACAGTGCCAAGCAGTTATCTCTGTACTCGTACCAAAAGAAGCCACTGTCGCAGCAAAGGACGTACACTAAGTTCAAACGAAATTATGCCGTATTTCAAAAAGGCAGAAAAAAAACTGTTTTGTCAGATAAGTAATCCGAATGAAAGATCTGTAGTACTGACCGTTCGAAAAAAAAAAAAAAAAAAATTACATTACTAATAGACTTCATTGTCTACCTAGCTGGGTTATGTTTCATTGTTAGCACTCACGACAATGTTTCCAGAACGTCGTGAAGTACTCTGCTCAGAACGAACTCTTGTACTAGTTTCGCATTCACGTCGTGCACATTTTTCTGGTGACAAAGGGCATAACCCTGGCGTCCAAATTACGAACCCGCCAGTTCATTTGAAGCGTATACAGTCTGTTAAAGTCACTGTAATCGCATCACTTGGGATCCGCGGGTTGACAGGGTAATAAACCGCCGTTTTTGTAGTTACGCAGTATAAGTGATTATTACTCTGATGAACATAGCCTACTATGGCTAAAAGTTATAACATGATTACGTTCAGTTCATGTTTACAGATGTACGGAATAGTTAATACCTGACTTTTCTGTTTTCCAATTGCCAGAAGTAAGTTGTTTACAAATCTGATATATTAGAATTAACGCATATCGCCTTCGTAATTTTGAGAGTTTCTGTGTGTGACATTCTAAACGTGATCTTCAAAAGCTGTATGTTCTAGGATAGTCTATTGAAATAGGATTGCGGGAAGTGGGACGCCAAACGATTGCATTTAGCACCATAATCTATACTTAATACCTGCACATTCATTTTTATTAAAATATCGATATTAAAAAGAAATATTAGTTTTATACTGCTAACTCCACCCGCGCCCCCCTTGGAACATCATCACGCCCTCCCCCCCAGGGGGGCACGCCCACCAGTTTGAGAACCTCTGGAATAAAGTGAACATTTTTATACACCTCTTTAAATTCTGATTTGAACTCCACTTCTGTGGCGAATCATAACCGGAGCACTATCAGTTTCGCAGTTGTTTCATTGACGTTCATTTTCTCTATCTCTCTGAGAACAGCTGCAGTTTCTTCATCTGCAATGTGACATTTTCGTCGTGTAAAGGAAATGAATCTTTCGTTGATTTTCGTCAGTATCTTATACCGAATTATTACGACCAGCTGTGACAAATTTGCACAGTCAGTGGTTTCGTCAACTTCGACATCAAGAGTATTTGTCTTAGACAGTTCATTTCTGATGAGATTGAGGCATACCTCGTAAACTGATTCCAGCAATTCATTTTGAATCGTTTTCGAAAAGACTAAGAAAACTAGATTACCAATTTTTCAACGCGCTGTTTCAAGATGTCGTCCAGTTCTGCTATCAGATCAACTAGACCTCGAAAAATTCCTGGGTTTCTGGAATTTTCTGTTTCTTCATGGCCGCTTAAGGCAAGCTCCAATTTGCCTCAAAATTTAAAGCAGTATATCAGCTTACTCAAGATACAACGGTTTTTTGAGAAATTTTCATTGTATGTCGTTATATTAAGGCGATAAGCTCTGTCTAGTTGGTGCATGATATCCACTTTCCCTAGCATTGAAAATTCAACAAAATCATTTAAATATTTTTTCACTGGAATTGTGTTTTTTCACTTTTGTGTGGAATTTTTTAAGTCATCCTCTGTCCAGGCAGTATTAGTATGATTTGGTACAAGAGGTGACAAAGAAAAATGCGTTTTTAACTTGACAACCACACAACCACTCAGCTGCATTATACAGTTTTGTGTTAAAATTGCGTGTACACTCTTACTTTACCTTTACGCTGTTTCTGTTTTTGAGTGATGTTCCCTCTCTTTCATCCTAACCGCATGTTACAAATTTTTACCTAATAAATGCACACTGGATTCGTATTGTGCTGTTTCTTAACTCGAGGTATGCTGCTCTTATTCGCAAGAAAGTAAAACTCACTTAATTCAGGCACAATACACTCAGAAAAAAAGAACACCCACAAAAATATCGCACATTACCCGCAAACAAACTTCAGCAAAAGTACTGGGACGTATTTCGAGCACTTTTTTCCACTAACCGTTCGTGAAATTCTCGCTAGGTGGTGATACTTATGTTACCGTCGTATCCTAATGTACTCTGGCGAGAGATCTGCAAAATTATTTCAACAATAAATAGAAATGCCAACGGCTGATCCAAAAGAACCATTCAAAATAAAAATACTAATCGCCGATTAATGATGCATGAAAGCATGATAGAGATATACAGAGACAGGGATTCGATAGCGAAGTTCCAGCAACTCGGTTCATTCTCTTTTGATATAAGCAGCGGAAGATGAAAACAGTATGGAGGTTGGTAGAACACCCTTAGCTGGCCTTTGGGACGGCCATGAGAGCTATTCTCAGTAAAAGCCACGCCCTCAAACATTGCTACATGGAGCTAAGTGGCATTTCAAGGTGCAGTTTTAAGACTAGTACACCTGGTCCAAAATACCATATGATATCACAGACCCACAGTTCCAAAAACGTTGACCAGCACTTCTTAAATCCTTGTGAGAAATATGTGAAACACGTCCTGATGATGTAAATCTGTGACAAACTGTTGAGAAATTTATTGCAATATAAATTTTGGGGTGGCTCCGCCGCAGAGCCTTTAATTACGAGCTGTTCCTGGTAAAAAGCCTTTCAGCAATGAGTATGTAGCACACAAGTTGAAATAATGACAATTTAATAATTTAAGTTTGACTTATTTTATCTTTTTTTATATGTGCTTTTCTCTGTGTATTTTCTTCCATCTGCATCTTTTGTTCGTGGTTGTACTGTAGCTGTATTTGTGATAAGTAATAAATTGATATTACTAATCTAAATATCTGGTAATTTCTAGCATTAACAACAGGTTATGGGCCCGCCCATGTGACAGGTTTTATAATATCAAAAATAAAGGAGGAAAAGTTAATTGATGGATTCAATACATAATTCTTAGTCATGGCTCAGGAGGTGGAGAAGTACAGGATTTCATTGTTTGATGGCACATGCTTTAACATCTGAAAATGTAGCACTGAAACACTTTTAAGTGAAGTGGAATTATTTAGTTTTGTGGAAAAGTCCTATATGGAAATGGTAGAGTCTACTCAGGATGACACAATTGAAATATGTGCACAAAAGAAAGCTCTTCTTCTAGAACTAAGCAAAAATGATAAGGAGTGTAAGTCGCAAATGAGCTGTGGTGGCTTCCATGAGGGCGCGTGCGTGATCCTACTGGTACCATTTATGTGCGCATTCCATAAACTCTGGCACTCGTCGTATCTTCTTCACTGGGTTAAGTGTTTCCTCTGGTGCTGTATGGTGGAGAGTGGTGTGTAGGACATGGAGCTGGGCGAGTGTTCAAAAATGGCTCTGAGCAGTATGGGACTTAACATATGAGGTCATCAGTCCCCTAGAACTTAGAACTACTTAAACCTAACTAACCTAAGGACATCACACGCATCCATGTCCGAGGCAGGATTCGGTCGCGCGGTTCCAGACTGAAGCGCCTAGAACCGCTCGACCACCCCGACTGGCTGGCCGAGTGTGCCTGAGTACTCGGGGTCCTGACGTTTGCAAGGAGTTAACACCGTTGACCATTGGGCTATAGGGACCCGTGTTTTCCAGCGACGTTGACAATTGCTATCGGCAAATTTAGTGGGCAAGGAGCAGCTCTCGTATCGTGCAACCTGGTTACAAAGTGTATCAGTCAATTGTGGTGTGCTAAATACGCCGAGAGGTATTGAACCACTTGTTAGCAGGCACATCCAGGAGGGCAGTATTATCCAGTGTCTACCTGGAGTTCTGAAGCTTTTGGCCTCCTTGGCATTTGTTTGAAATTATCTATGAAGACTGTTTAGTAAGTACTATATAAAGATTGTTAATTTTGCCCAGTGTGAGCTGGCCAGGAGTCCAGTTTCTTTACGCTTTTCGGTTCCCCTTTGCGGCTGTGTGTCTCAGTCTGGAGGTTTCTGTATGCGCCAGGTTAGTATTTTGCAATTTTAATCTTGTATTTGATACCATGGTTTGTTAATATTGAGTTTTTTTTACTACTGATTGTAATTTCTGTTTGTTGTAGACCTCATGGCCCTTCCTGGGGCAAATTATTGGATTTGGCCTGTAACTAAAGTTGTGTACACTCAGCCCAGAGGTAAGAACATGTGGATCATGTGTATGTATGTGTGTGTGTGTGTGTGTGTGTGTGTGTGTGTGTGTGTGTGTGTGTGCTTGTACTTCCACACTCTCTTACTCTGTGTTGAGGAGCCCTTTGAGTTATAAGGTACAGCTTAATTGGCCATCTGTCATTTGGTGTGTACCCCAATTTCAGCATCTATTACCCCTAAGTGGCCCCAGCAGAGGTATACCTTGATTTTTAAAATTTTGTTTGAAATATTATGTAATTATTCTCTGCGGCCTCTTGTTATTGCTGGGACGGTTAAACTTCGAAGTTATGAGTGGGCCATTCCCATACTTAAGTTTTAGTAGTTAAATTTTTGATTACTCATTTAAGCATTACTGTGTATGTTAATTTTTATCAAATTTGTTTTGCTGTTTCTTGTTTGGTATATATGTAAGTAGCCTGTTTGTATGTTGGCAGCGCTGTAGACTGTGTTAATATCGCTGAGAGTGCCGTGCGCCCTTGGCAAGAGATTCTGTGGTTAGACGGATCTAGAAGTTGGTGAATGGATAGGGAAGTGCATGGACGTAACATTCTTAGTGGAGAGACTGTGTTTGTCAGACATGCATTGTAAAATGAGATGAAATGATGTGTTTATAAGAAAATCCCCAAGGAAATGCATGAGGATGGATGTGTGGTTGTTAATGTTTGGGCAGTGGGGTTATTGAAAAATGTAATATTGTTGGAACTGTATGTCACATGAATGAGCTAAAATGTTCAAAATGCATTGTTTGCTCTTCAACAAAATCTTTCTTTTTGCTAACCATATGCCTCCTAGTAGTTAAGAGACTGCAGCAGTTAGAATCTTTTTATTTAGATGGCTGTTGTTGTTAATGCTTACTATAATTGCTGTAGCTCGTGTCATGAAGATTTTCTGTGAGGTAAGTGAATTATGAAAAAGAAAGGGGTTTGCGCCATCGGGATTCGTCACTGAAATGAGTTTAGGCAATTAGCAGAGTTAGATGCAATTTCATATTTCTTTAATTTCATGTTTTTTTGGATTTGTACTGTTATTAGGATTTCTTGCAATTCAGGGCCATTCTTTTGTGGCAATTATTGTAAGCCATGTTATCAATGTATAGCAGTCAGATTGCGTTGGGCTTGTACAGGGTGTACATAAAGTTGTGAAACACTTTAAATTATTTATTACACAAGAACTAAACACTGTACAGATGTCATACATACTGCATTTTGAAGAGAAACTCTGAAAGTTTTTTCTTTTTTTTTACATTCAGTAAATAAACTGGGACAATCAGTGAACAGGGAATATTGATGAGCGATCGGTCGGTAACAATTCGCCTCATGAATGCGAAATAACAGGACAAAATCTTGCAAATACCGTGGATTCAGGTTTTGCATCAATACATTTTTCTCAATTATGTCAAGATACACTCAAGTACGAATATTGCCAGTGCAAACGCACTGACGAAAACACAAAGGAATATGTTTCAGTCACTAATGCATTGTTATTGCAATTAATTCAAAAATTTCGTCAAACAAACCAAAAGCTTCAAAAGTTAGACTCAATAGAACGAAGTAAGGAACAAACACAGCAACAACTTCGAAAGTTTAGGTACAGCTGACGAAATGTAACAAACACGTGAAGATTTAGCCGCTGAGATACACAAAATCGAATCGAAATATCAAAATATTTCTCAAGACGTAAAAACACAAATTTGTGATCATTTTGAGCCTATTTTCTCGCGAAGTGAAGACACGTTACAGAACCATGAAGCAACAATAAAAGAACTGCAGATTATTGTAATCATGACACCTTGCAGGCTAAAACTGACTGTTGCATCTAACGATACGGGTGCGCAAATTGTAAAAAATTAGGAAAACTTAAGGACACAGTAAATACGATTACAACACAAATGGATACACTAAAACTTGGCTTAGAGGAACACACGGAGGAAATCAGCACATTATCTGAAAATATAACCGAACTTTCGGATCGGTTAACAAATTTATCTACGAAGGTAGATGATGATTTGAATGATCCAAGACCGGTAGCCTTTACTGTCACAGAGGAGTATGTGAAAATTAGGAAATTTAAGCAGAATAAGAAACAAATTAATACGCAACGCAAAAGAGAAATACGGGAAATACAAGATCGATCGGCACTGGTGATACAAGAACTACATATTTCAGAAATGGCTCTGAGCACTATGGGACTTAACTTCTGAGGTCATCAGTCCCCTAGAACTTAGAATACTTAAACTTAACCAACCTATGGACATCACACACATCCATGCCCGAGGCAGGATTCGAACCTGCGACCATAGCACATATTTCAGAGGATACTCGCGCTACAAGACGGGAAGAGGGATTTATAAATACGGAACAGTCACACGGTAATAATACATGGTATCTCTGAGGTCCTGAAAGGAGTCGGCAGGGCTTACCGAGCCTTGAGATGGAACCGCAGACATGACGTGACAATGACTGATTTGCGACTCGCCGACACGATGACTTAGACTATAAGCTCTTCATCACAACGTGTAAATTTGAAACATTCAAGAATTCTAGTAACGGCATACATCCACAAGCTTGGCTTCATAAATTTTCTCATTGTTTTCCTCCTAACTGGTCATTAGAGCATAGATTAGAATTTATGTGTGCGAATTTAGAAAATGACCCAGCTATAAGAATGCGATCTGTTATTCGCGACTGTCACAGTAAAGGAGATTTTTATCATGACTATAAGCTCTTCATCACAACGTGTAAATTTGAAACATTCAAGAATTCTAGTAACCACATACATCCACAAGCTTGGCTTCATCAATTTTCTCATTGTTTTCCTCCTAATTGGTCATTAGAGCATAGATTAGAATTTATGTGTGCGTATTTAGAAAATGACCCAGCTATAAGAATGCGATCTGTTATTCGCGACTGTCACAGTAAAGGAAATTTTTATCATGCCTCCCTTTCTGCACATTGTTCTCAGGCTACAGAAGATCGAGTTAATAATGATGAAGCATTTCGAACAGTCTGAATTTTCCAGTCCTGTAAAATATTTTGGAAGATATGTTATACAAGAATCAGTATTTGTCAAACCCCGTACAACACCCGGAATTTAATCAGATGTACTTAATAAATTGACTGAACACTTAAGACATATTATTTTGGCTGTACGTTGTAAAGATGATATCGAAGCTTTTCAGGGATTTTTGCAAGAACTGGTAATCGACACGGACAACCGCATGATGCGAAAACAAGAAAACAACAACAATTACAGGTCACATCCATCACAATTTCGCGACGACAGAAAGAATAACCGAACAAAAGTCTGCCGATAAAACACAAATCGAGACCTAAAGAGACACCACCCGTATGACAACCATTGGCAGAATAACAATAATTAGAGAGACAGATCATATTTCCGTTGTAATGACCATGACAGAGACAACCGTAAATATAGACAATATGGGAACCAGAATAATTATTATCAAGTGAGACAAAATGACTTCAGATGCAACGGTTCACCCCATAATTACGATTCTGGGAGAAATTTTCCACCACTTAATTGACAAGAAAAAAATTACCGACAAGACGACAGACGCTATAGTCATGACTACAGACCTGAATTTAATCAGAACTGGCGCGATTCAAATAGGACAGGGCCCTTTCGACAAGTTGAAAATGTAGAAATTAGACCTCCAAATCCCAGTAACGACGCGTGACAAGAAAGAGATAATAGACCATGACCCACACCGCAGGCAGCTAGAGAACATACTTAAGAGGCGGACGACGTAGTTACCATGACTATCAATTATGTGAAAATGGAACACATAGAGCATTTTACTCCAGAAACATGACATGAAGAACCACAGAAGAGTATCAGAGAGATTGTACCTTTTCCGAGTACATGTAAACTTCGACATAAAGGCATAATTGATTTTGCTATTAAAAATATAAATTCTACTGCAGACAACAGGAGAAAGCTACACCTTAAGACAAATGCAAATAAACTACACATTGGTCAAAAAGTTCTTATGAAAGCCCATTCATTGTCACGTAAGAAAATACATTTGAATCTCAAATTCTTCCTGATTAACAATGGACCTTATAAGATCCGATGTATACAGCATGATAACTGCGTTGAAGTTGAAACTCTGCGTACTAAGCAAAGTAAAGGATTACACCACATTTCTAATATAAAATCGTTTATTGAGAAATAATTTGCTTTCTGACTCAGTCTTTGCTATAAAATTTTTCACTTCAAGTTACTATTGAGCTTTGTCACATTTAGAAACTGTTAACATGCAGCGATGATTTGAAATTAACTATCCAGTCATGAAGTCATGGAACATATTAGGACTAATTTTATGAGTACACTTTTATAGTGAACAGACGACAAAGTCTTATTGTGAGTACATTTGCGCTTGTCAGTTGCACACTTACGTCACGACTATAATGCTCACACCCTTGGAACGTATATTGGTAACGAGGTTTAACTACAACATTTTGGTTTACTCGAAAAAACATTTTTTTATTTAAACTACTTTGTGAGAGGTCACAGATGACACAGTATTTGGTAAATTACGACGCTGTTAATGAGTGACACAATTTTCATTATTGCTTTTACGCTATATCTGTTTTATGCGACAATGAGACAGCTATTTTCGTAACACAACAATACAATACAGTACAGTACTTTCAGGGCCACGGCAATGAACGTAACAACTAAGCCATTTATATGCATGGCACTATACTTTTGTATATGACAGTTTAAGTACATAGATTTTTGGGGAACTTCGCTTATGAACGACGACAGCTACGACACTAGGCACACTTTTACCGTTAAGCGATCACAGAAATTTTCTTACAGCAATAAGTAGTTTAGCGCTACCTGAGACGCATTTGAGTGGTTACTTTCTGTAATTGAAGCATTACTATAAATATTTTTTAACTACAATGATACAGAGAAGATTTTTGGTGATACATTTCATTCCTCAGTTTTAATCTGTAAGATCTGAGGTATAATAATATTATCCCACAAGAGGGTACACCTACTTTGTGTACCATGCGTGTGGCAAGTGCAAGGAGCCCTAACTAATATGGTATTTGTTTCTACAGTTTTACACATCGGTACCATGTTTCTCCAGTACAGAATCACACAGCTATCTGGTCATTTAACAGAGAGAAATGAATGTTTTTACTACATCACTGACACATGTCTGCGTAAATATTTTGGTAAAGAGTATATGTGACCTTGACATAATGCTCTGCTGTGCTGGGCTGCGCACTAGCCGCCTTGAAATATACCCATTGTTGTGTTGCCTTTCAACTTTACTGGTGCCGCTTCAACCACTCGGAAGGTCACCGCTCACCGCACTACCTCAAGCGCTCGCATAGCTGTTGAAAAGAGAGGCCGTTGACCTCACTATTGACATTTCTTTGCAGAACACAGCACAAACATGGCATACATTACTATTTCTAAACGTATGATTACACTTTGGAGTTTGAACCTTGCGCTACTTACAGAAATGCTTACGAACTGATGAGAAATATTCTTATGTTTACACACCTGATTATGACAAGTGGCTCTCTATGAAATTTGAGAGAATTTCTACTGACTTATTAAATGCCACATGGTTACTGAATTATGTTTTCATGCTTTGCTTTGTACATATTTGCTTATTTTATTTGATATCTGGTTTCTAGCTGCACTGCAGCATTGGTTTTACTAAATAAAATTCAGTACATATGTTAATGCGAATGCTTTCTGTCAACAAATTCATTAAATAATAATTTTATGAGCCACATTAATAAAAAAAGAGCGCTTGGAAAGGAAAGGACAATAAGAAGGAGAAGGGACTCGTAACAGGGACTGCACACATAATTTTCTTTTTAAGAACCGGTTCTTTTTTTTGTTTTTTTTTGTTTTTTCTAGAATAAGTTGTTGCGGCGCACCATTTTAGTGTTAAGGTGTGATATGGAACCATTGCATTTCACATGGGAGGTGGTATAGATCTTGTTCCTTGTGCTGGCACTTTGCCTAGTTTTGATGATCACAGATGCACACATGCTATTGTAGGCTTACACATACATCTTCCTTACCCGCATTGCTGTATTTACAGCAATACTTTTTTTTCTTGGGCTTTGTCATGTTTAGGTATAAGTTATTGCATTAGCTGCTGCTATTTGTTAGGCAGTACCCTACTGAATTTTACTTTGTTTTACAGTGCTAAGCCAGTTTTACCACCGACTTATTTTTCTTCTTTGCTGCATGTTCCCCTATGTTAGTTGCAATGTTGCATTTGCTTTGCTAATTTAGATATGCTGCTGATTGCTTTGCCAATTTGCATTTGTGTTGTTGTTTGTGTTAATTTTTTGAGCTGTTGCATTGCCTTGTTCTCTAGTTTATGTATCTGAGATCAGTAGATGTAAGTTAGCTCAAGAGGGGGTATGCTATATAAGAAAATCAGTTGTGATGAGCTGGGAAGAAATGCATTGAGAAGCTGTAAGGAAAAGGTCTCGTCAAAGAGTATTGTATAATGAGCAACAATTATTTTGAAAGAGGAAATGGACAGATATAAGTAGGGTATAGTGACAACAGGTTTATGTAGGATTTTCTTGAAGACAGATGATGTGGTAAGAAAAATATGGAACTATAAGCACTGGCTGGAAGTATAAATACAGACAGCATGCTTAGATAGGATTTTTATGGATACAAACGTTGCAGTAATAGAGGTCTGCGAGAATTAAATGAACTTTCGGTTGGAAATGAAGTAGTTGGTTGGAAATAAAGGAGGTATGAATATGAAAGATATTACTGAAAAGAGAAAAGTGAAACAGAGGTATAAAATGCACACCAAAAGTACTGTAGTATCAAATGTTACACTTACACTTTGACACATTTTCACTTGAAAACAGATCCTGTCCTTTCCTTTTGTGTTATTCCGATATGTTTATGTGTACCCTTGTGTCTCTGTGTTCTTCCTATCTCTTTAATTTTATTTAATTAATAAATTTGGCAGATTTTTTTAAATATTATGCTACACGCAATACAAAGAAGTATATAGTTATCCTCAAACCTAACCTCTGTTTTTGTACCATGTTCTTTACTTTAGGAAGATGATCACACATTATTTATTTTGTTATGTTTTCTTTTAATATTCATGTGTCTAGTTAATGTTTTTACTGATATTCTCATTTTTTATTTATTTACTTGTGTCATAATTCCTGTAATACTCATGTAAATGTTTATTTCCATTCTTTTTGTAAAGCCTGTATTACTACAAATGTTATTTGAATTATCATGTTCTTTACTACAATGATGTTTTCTTTATATTTGTAATTATATTCTTATGCTATAAAATTGTAATTGTATAGACACCAATTCTCCAAGTTAGGTAAATGGTAGCGATTCTTTTTGCTGCACACATTTGTCTGTTGGTCATACTATATTTTTCAAATGCAGAGATTTTATGACTCTGTTAGTGCTTGCACATATGTTGATAATTCAGCAAGGGGCTGGTTAAAAGCATTGCTGGTTGTGAGGACATTGCAAAAAAAAAAAAAAAAAATAGTGAGTGCATAAGTGGTGGCTCAGGGACTTGTAATATGCATCAATATAAACTACACAATGGTGACTCATGAACTTGCTATATTATCCTCAAGACTCTTCAATTGTGAATGTACACCCACACAGTTGCAATGGATGGCTGCTGGCCATCTCTACAAGGACTGCAGTGGGCCACTACTGTCATGATCTCTACTAAGACTGTAGTAGCCGGCCATAGTGGTCGTGCAGTTCTAGGCGCTGCAGTCTGGAACAGCGAGACTGCTATGGTCGCAGGTTCGAATCCTGCCTCAGGCATGGATGTGTGTGATGTCCTTACGTTAGTTAGGTTTAACTAGTTCTTAGTTCTAGGGGACTAATGACCTCAGAAGTTGAGTCCCATAGTGCTCAGAGCCATTTGAACCATTTTTAAGACTGTAGTGGGTCTGCTTTGTAGTGATCCATCAATAGTACCAATATTCTTCAAGATTTTAACTGATACTGCTGTAGGTGTGCTCTGTCGTGGCCCATTATCAATCTTATGATACCATTTCAAAACTTCATGTCAAGACTCAGCACTGTGTTTCTGTGGGGAGGACAATGCTACTCCTGCAGGACTGCATGGATGGGTGTGCACCACATACTTGCGCATTGTCATATACTGTTCACCCTTTGTGCGTAAAACTGGTATAGACTTCTCTTCTGATAAATTATTAGAACTGTCTTTAAGGACTGTGAGGAGCAGTTTTACTTTATTGACCAACAACATACTACTTAACCTTTGTGTGCATCTGCTCTATTTGATATTGTTAATATAAAAATTTTAACAACTTTGTCTTGGCCACTGACCAAAACACTTGTAAAATTTTTTGAGAGGAGCAGAGGGGCTATATAAGTAGCCTGTTTGTATGTTGGCAGCACTATAGACTGTGTTAATATCACTGACAGTACTCTGGGCCCTCAACAACAGATTTTGTAGTTGGACGGACTAGCAGTTAGCGAGTGGATAGGGAAGTGTATGGACATAATATTCTTAGAGGAGACTCTGTGTTGGTAGGACATTCATTATAAAGTGAGATGAAATGATGTGTTTATAAGAAAATCCCCAAGGAAATGTATGAGGATGGATGTATGGTTGTTAATGTTAGGGCAGTGGAATTATTGACAACAATATAATTTTTGGGACTAGCTGTCACATGAAAACCTAAAATTTTCTAAATACATTGTTTGCTCTTCAACAAAATTTTCTTTTTGCTAACTATGTGGCTCCTAGTAGTTAAGAGTCTATAGCAATTAGAATCTTTTTGTTTAGCTGGCCATTGTTGCTACTTACTGTAATTGCTATAGTTCACGTTATGAAGATTTTCTGTGGGATAAGTGACTTGTGAAAAAGAATGGGGTTTGCATTATTGGGATTTGTGACTGAAATTAGGTTAGGCAATTAACAGAGTTGGATGTAGTTTCATATTTCTTTAATTTCTTATTTTTTGGATTTGTATTATTGTTAGGATTCCTTGCAATTCAGATCCATTCTTTTATGTTAATTATTGGAAGCCCTATTGTCAATGTATAGCAGTCAGATTGCGTTGGGCTTGTGTATTGTGTGTAATAAATGAATAGGTTAAGTTTGAGTTGTCTTTGTCAGGGAAAATTCTGTAGGTCAGTGTGCAATAAAAAAAATAATTAAAGAATTAGTTTCATATGTTGACAGCCTTGTATCAGCAGTGGTTGATGTGTTGTTGTTCTGCTGGTCTAGGATAGAGATGCATCTTTTTTCTGCTTCAGTGGCTTGTACAAAGTGTAAGTATTTAGCAGGTTAACTGTGATTCTGCGGATCTCCCTCCCATTCAGTGTTCCAGTCTCAAGTTCAGTAGTTTGAGGTTATGGTATTTCTATTGCTGTAAAGCCCTTGTGGGCTTCTCAGAAAAGTCTTTGGGCAATCTGAACACAGAGTTTCTTAATTTCATTCAAAAATTAAGGCTTTCATTGTCTTTATCCCTTTAATTTTGTTTTTGGTGTCGCAGTTTATTTAAGACTTAGCATGATTTATGTGGAACAGGCTTCTGGCCAATCAGTGAAGTACCATTGCTGCTTCAGTTTTACATGTGAGAAGCCTTTGGGCAGCCTAGCCATATCTTGTCTATATGAGAGCAGAATAACTGGTGGAAATGTGTGCTGTTTAACGTCTTTTATTTAATGTTTGTTGAACTTATATTCATGTCCTGTTGAGAATTAGCCCACAGTAGTGATCTAGTTGTGGGGACAGAGTGCTGTCACAGGTTTATTTAAAAAATTGTTTATAGTTGGGCCACCATTGTGTTGCACAGTTGACATTTTTTGAGTGCTATATGTAATTTTATGTATAATGCAAATGTACTTTTGAACTGCGAATTCAACTTAAAAATCTAAACTATTTGTATGTATCTCACGAGAATCTTGCTAACTGTTGCCTCATGACTGAGTTGTTATTAAATAAAAATACCTGTTTGGGAGTGGTAAATGATGCATCAAGTTGGGCCTCCCTTCCTTTTCCTTAAATTAATCCCAATCGTTGCTCAAATAATTGCAGACAATTATTTGCAGTATCTCAAGGACAAGGAAACTGCTGGTAATTTGTGGAATTCATTAACTCAAATCCTTTCAGTGAAAAGATATGGTTAATCAACACTTATTGTCTGTTGACAACGAAGTTTAATGCAAAAGCGATACTACTGATAATTATTTTTTGAGGTTGTTAAGTTAATACACGATTTGAAAGCGTTGAATGCTAATATTGAAGAAACTGATGTATTGTGCAGTTGTTACTTACAATGCCTCCACAATATAAAGTTGTAGTTACTGCTCTGGAAGTTTTATCATGTGAGTAAATGAAACTGAGTTTCGAGAAAGGTGGATTATTAGACAAACAAGCAAAAATAATGATTATAAAGGCAACAAAAGGTCATTAAATCAATTGTCTGTGTCAACAGCATTTGTCTCTCAGGAAGGTGAAAGGAAAAGTATCAAGTGGCAAACAAGTCTCAAGGCAGCCTATGGATGATTCAACTGAAGCTTGTCTGAATATGTTTCTTCCAGATGTCAGAAACTAGGTCATATTAGGGTACAATGAACAGCTAAATAGTCACAAAAACATAAAAGTAACAGCCCTGTAAATGTAGCAAAACATACACAAGAAATATGTGAAAGTGAAAATTATTTTTCTATCTCAGCTGTTACTGGAAATTTTCCAGATGGCAAAGCAGAGCAGAGTGTTTTCCAAACACGAGGGCAATTTGTTTACTGAC
Organism: Schistocerca americana; assembly: GCF_021461395.2. Lineage (NCBI taxonomy): Eukaryota > Metazoa > Arthropoda > Insecta > Orthoptera > Acrididae > Schistocerca > Schistocerca americana. The sequence goes on along the minus strand of NC_060119.1, from coordinate 448,960,307 downwards.
TTTATTCCTATGATGAATGTGAAGGAACTGGAAAAGCTAGTAAGAGTAATGGTAGTCAAAACAGATACATCTTTGTCTGTTTGGATCTCATATTGTGGAGATCTATGTAGCTGATAGGCACAGCAAAAAGACTGTCAGAGAGTAAGCTTTCAGACAATGAGGCCTTCATCATAAATAGACAACACACACACACACACACACACACACACACACACACACATACACACATGCACACACACACACACACACTCACATAAACACAACTCACACATACATGACCACAGTCACTGGCTGCTGAAGCCAGACTGCGAGCGATGGTGCATGATTGGAGAAGCAACCAGATGGTGGAAGTAAGGAGGAGGCTGGGTGGGGAGGGGGAAGGATAGCAGTGTAAAAGCGGGAAGCGGGAGAGTGCTGGTTCTGAGAGCATACAGGGATGAGGTGGCGAGAGGGTAGGGCAGTCGGGAGGTTAGGATGACGGCATTGTGGGGGAGGGGGGAGTAGTGGAAAAGGAGAAAAGTGGGCGCTTTGGTGGAACAGAGAGCTTTGTTGTGCCAGAATGGTAATAGGGAAGGGGCTGGATGGGTAAGGACAATAACTAACGTAGGTTGAAACCAGGAGGGTTATGGGAATGTAGAATATAATGGAGTGAGAGTTCCTACCCGCACAATTCAGAAAAGCTGGTGTTGATGGGAAGGATCCTGGTGGCACAGGCAGTGAAGCAGTCATTGAAATGAAAAATGTCACGATGGGTGGCGTGCTCAGCAACAGGATGGTCCAGCTATTTCTTGGTCACAATTTGTCTGTGGCCATTCACGTGGCAGGCAGATTATTGTTTGTCATTCTCATGTAGAATGCAACACAGTTGCTGTAGCTTAGCTTGTAGATCACATGACTGGTTTCACAGGTAGCCCTGCTTTTGATGGAATAGGTGGTACTTGTGACTGGACTGAAGTAAGTGCTGGTGGGAAGATGAATGGGACAGGACTTGTATCCAGGTTTTTACAGAGATATGAGTCATGAGGCAAGGACTTGCAAGGAGTTGTGTAGGGATGGACAAGGGTACTGTGTATTTTCGGTGGGCGGCAGAATACGACCGTAGTACCAGTGGGAAGGATAGTGGATAGGACAGTCCTCATTTCAGGGCATGCCGAGAAGTAGTCAAATCCTGGCACAGAAAATGATTCAATTGCTCCAGTCCTGGGTGGTGGTGAGTCACAAGGGTAATGTTCCTCTGTGGTTGGCCAGTGGAGATGGTGGGTGGGTGACTGAAGAGATAAGGTACAAGAGACCTGTTTTTGTACGAGGTTGGGAGGGTAATTACGGTCCTTGAAGGCCTCAGTGAGACTCTCAGTATATTTCGAGAGGGAGTGCTCGTCACTACAGATGCGACGGCCATGGGTGGCTATACTTTATTCATCATAAGAATAAACCTGATACAAACATTACACCATTTATTCATCCCCATTTGCTTGAATTTCATTTCACATGAAGTGGAAGCCAAGTTGTCACCATTACAGTCAAATACAATCATAAGGATGTGTTGTGTGCTGTGTTACACAGACATAAACTGAGCGATAATGCGGGACAACGGCTTTACTGGGGCATTAAACTGGTTGGAGAGCACTGGCCGCCCAGCGGTCCAACTAACCAGCAATGATGTGAAAAACTGCAGTTCGACATAAAAAGAGACGAGCAAAGAAATGATATAGCTTCAAATGTTATTTAATTTTCAAAGAGAATGAAATAATAATCGGAAAAACTCCAGCACTACCGCGCGCTTCTTTGATGACCAGACGGGGAGCATTATATGCTCTCGTTCCCACCTGACATAGTATTCTAATTACAAACAGGAGTGATACAAATTCCTAACTTAAACACAGAATAATGTTTATGAGCGAGCTATATGTGATGAGAAAGCATACTGCAGGGAATTCACCGCACTGTTGAATACTGAAGCCACTGAAGGTATTAATTACAGTCAGTTATCTGGTAATCACTTACCTACTTCCTTATCCGAATCGGAGAAATGCATTTCCATTTTGGAATTGTCTCTGCTACGTTGATAGCGACTCGACCAACAACAAAATCAACGAAGCCAGCCAGGTGCTATATTTTCTCCTTTTCTTTCATGACGCCGTTCTACATCCTAACAGCGTTCGGCAGTTGGGCAGCGGCATGTGAAAAACCAGTGTGTTTTAGTTCCAGTACGTCTGGCAGCTTAATAGTCTTGTTATTTCTCGGGCCAAATCCCTAAAATTGGCTACAGATCATTTCTTTTGGGTTCGTATTGTAATGGTACAGTGGAAAATGTAAAAATGCAGCATCTTTTGGTGTGCTTGATGCTGTGAAAAATGATTGTTTTTGATGTTTCTACGACACTTCTATAGATCTGTAGTATAAAATAATGGACATATTCCAAATAAACAGTATTTGGTTTTTCATTTTTGACTTAAAAATTAAGTTGTTATCTTTTCTTAATTTAAGCAACCTTTATTAACAGTCTTTCATAAAATACCGATACTTGAGAATTTACATTTGTAATGAAAACGGGAAATTACTTGCAGTATGTAATTAAAAACAAAAAAAAACGTGCATTGGTCATAAAAATGATACTGAATTTCAAACTGAACGAGAAAAAAATGACGGAGGGGAGACGTGAACCAGCGAACCATAAGCTGCAGTAAATTATCATTCAACTACGCTTAAAATTCCGCGATTCATTCATTGGGTGGTTGTATCTAAACTTTATCTAATATAGTGTCTGGAAAACTTCAATGCTGATTATGTCTGAAAATTTATGAAAAATTAAGATATACCTATTTCTCAGCACTTTTAACCATGTTTCACACGCATTTCACTATGGAACAGGAAGCAGCCTCAGCCATTTTCAGGCTGCGTATTAACAGCACGACAATCAGGGCACAACAGTGCAGAGGCTGTGGCTGTACACGATTTTTGAAATAAAAACTACTTAGCTAAAACGTGATTATGGAAAACGTTGATGGCTGTTAACAGATTTGAGTATTGTAAAGTTTCATATAACGTAAATTAGTAATAACATATCTAATACTTAAGTATGACCTACGTCCAAGAGCGTAACAACACAAGTGTATGTGTGCTACGGCTTCTGACCAATCATCGCGTTTGTGTTTGTTTACATCAGCTTTATTCTTATGATGGAGTGTAGTCTGTATGGAAAGGACTGCTTGGTATGGAATTGGTGGCAGCTGTTGAAGTGAAAGTATTGCTGGTGGATGGTAGGTTTGGTATGGACAGAGATATTGATGCAGCCATCTTTCAGGTGGAGGTCGACATCTAGAAAGGTGGCTTGTTAGGTTGAATAGGAGCAGGTGATGCGAATGGAGGAGAAGGTGTTGAGATTCTGGAGGAATGTGGATAGGGTATCCTCACCCTCGATCCAGACTATGAAGGTGTCATCAATGAATCTGAATCAGGTGAGGGGTTTGACATAATGGGTGTTTAGAAAGGATTCCTCTAGATGACCCATGCCTCACTTAGATACCAATGATGTGTGTCGCTTCAGGCCAGAAGAGATTCTCTCTGGTTTCGAGCGGCTAACAAAAGTTTCAAAGGCTGCCAGTCTTGATTGTGAGATGAAAGCTGAGCTCACCATTTTCAGCATAGTCGACACGCCCGATTGCGGACCTCTCGTACAGAGCCGAGTGGACGGTCTGAATCAGAGGATCAGATCGTTCTGCGACCATGTAGGCTGCAAATTCCTCGACTTGCGCCATAGGGTGGTTGGGTTTCGGGTTCCGCTGATGGGTCAGGAGTGCACTACACGCAGGAGGCGCCTACACGGGTAGCAGCGGCTGTCTAGAGCGGACTGGGCGGCTTTTTAGGTTAGGGGGTCTCAGAAAAAAACAAAAACAGATTCAGCCTCAAATGGTACAGGCCGCACACAGGAAGAACGCAGATACAGGAACCACCGATATAACAGTTGTAAATTGTCGTAGCTGCGTTGGGAAAGTACCAGAGATCCAAGTGCTAATAGAAAGCACTGATGCTCAAATCGTTATAGGCACTGAAAGCTGGCTAAAGCCGGAGATAAGTTGAGCCGAAATTTTTGCGAAAAATCGTAACAATATTCCGAAAGGGTAGGCTAAGCACAGCTGATGGCGGTATTTTTGTTGCTGTTAAGAAGTAACTTATCTTGTCGAGTAACTGAAGTAGATAGTTCCTGTGAGATAGTATGGGCAGAGGTCATTCTTAGCAACCAGAATAAAATAATAATTGGATCCTTTTACCGACATCCCAATTCAGATGATACAATTGCTGAAAGATTCAAAGAAAACTTTAGTTTAATTTCACACACACAACTGACTCAAGCAATTATAGTTGGTGGTGACTTTAATTTATCCTCGATATGTTGGCGAAAATACGTGTTTAAATCCGGAGGCACGCATAAAACATCATTCGAAATTGGGCTAAATGCATTGTCTGAAAATTTTTTCGAGCAGTTGGTTCATGAGCCTACGTGAATAGTAAACAGTTGTGAAAACACACTTGACCTCTTAGCAACAAGCATGGAAACGTATACAGGGATTACGGACACAGGGTTGTCGTAGCGACGTTGAATACTGTAACCACCAAATCCTCCAAAAGTAACAGAAAAACATACCTATTCAAAAAAGCAGATAAAAATTCATTTGATGTCTTCCTGAGAGACAATCTCCACTCCTTCCAAATTAACAATGTCAGTGTAAACCAGATGTGGCTTGAATTCAAAGAAGTAGTATCGGCACCAAATGAGAGATTTGTACCAAATAAATTGACAAACGACGGAGCTAATCATTCTCGATACACAAAACAGGCCAGAACACTCTTGTAAAAAGAACGACAAAACAGACCAAATTTAAACAGACGCAAAATCTCCAAGACTGGCGATCTTTTACAGACGCTAGAAGTTTAGGGCCGACTACAATGCTAGATGCATACAATAGTTTCCATAACGAAACTTCGTCTCTAAATCTGGCAGAAAATCCAAAGAGATTATAGCCGTATGTGAAATATGCTAGCGGCAGAGCACAATCAATGCCTTCTCTGCGCGCTAGCAATGGAAATACTAAAGACGACAGTGCTGCCAAAGCACAGTTACTTAACACAGCCTTCTGAAACTCCTTCACCATAGAAGACGAAGTAAATATTCCAGAATTGGAATCAAGAACAACTGCCAACATGAGTAACGTAGAAGTAGATATCCTCAGAGTAGGGAACCAGCTTAAACCATTTAACAAAGGCTTCAGAGTATGCTGATACAATAGCTCCATACTTAACGATCATATACAATCGTTCGCTCGACGAAAGATCCGTACCGGAAGACTGGAAAGTTGCACAGGTCACCCAAGTATTCAAGAAAGGTAGTAGGAGTAATCCACTAAATTACAGGCCCTTATAATTAACGTCGATATTCAGCAGGATTTTGAAACATATATTACGTTCGAACATTATGAATTACCTCAAAGAGAACAGTGTATTGACACACAGTCAAGACGGATTTAGGAATCATCGCACTTGTGGAACACAAGAAGTTCTTTACTCACATGAAGTGCTGAGTGCTGTTGACAAGGGATTTCAAATTGATTCCATATTTCTAGATTTCCAGAAGGCTTTTGATACTGCACCACACAAGCAGTTTGTAGTGAAATTGCGTGCTTATGGAATATCGTCTCAGTTATGTGAGTGTACTCGTGATTTCCTGTCTGAGAGGCCACGGTTCGTAGTAACTGACAGAAAGTATTCGAGTAAAACAGATGTGATTTCTGGCGTTCCCCAAACGATTTAGGAGACAATCTGAGCAGCTGTCTTACATTCTTTGCAGATGATGCTGACGTTCTTCGACTAGTAAAGTCATCAGAAGATCAAAACAAATTCAAAACAATTTAGAAAAGATATCCGTATGGTACAAAAATTGGAAAAATAACGAAAAGTGTGAGGTCATCCACATGAGTGCTAAGAGGAATTCTTTAAACTATGGTTACATGATAAATCAGTCAAATCTAAAGGCCGTAAATTCAGCTAAATACCTATGTATTACAGTTACAAATAATTTAAATTGGAAGGAACACATAGAAAATGTTGTGGGGAATGCTAACCAAAGAGCTCGTTTTATTGCCAGGACACTTGGAAAATGCATCGGATCTACTAAAGAGACTGCTTACACTTTGCTTGTCCGTCCCCTTTTACAATTCTGTTACGCAGTGTGGGATCAAATGGCTCTGAGCACTATGGGACTCAACTGCTGAGGTCATTAGTCCCCTAGAACTAGTTAAACTTAACTAACCCAAGGACATCACAAACATCCATGCCCGAGGCAGGATTCGAACCTGCGACCGTAGAGGTCTTGCGGTTCCAGACTGCAGCGCCTTTAACCGCACGGCCACTTCGGGCGGCAGTGTGGGATCCTTACCAGATAGGATTGACGGGGTACATCGAGAAAATTCAAAGAAGGGCAGCACGTTTTGTACTATCGCGAAATAGAGGAGAGAGTGTCACTGAAATGATACAGGATTTGGGGTGGGCATCATTGAAACAAAGGCTTTTTCGTTGCAGCAGAATTTCTCACGAAATTTCGGCCACCAGTTTTCTCCTCTGAAAGCGAAAATATTTTTTGACACCGACCTACATATGGAGAAACCATTATAATAATAAAATAAGGGAAATCAGAGCTCGCTTGGAAAGATATAGGTGTTCGTTTTTTTCCGCGCACTGTACGAGATTGGAATAACAGAGAATTATTGTGAAGATGGTACGACGAACCCTCTGCCTGGCACTTAATTGTGATTTGCAGAGAATCCATGTAGATGCAGATGAACAGATTGGCATAGGTTGGTGCCATGCAGATGCCCAAGGCTGTAACCTGGATTTGTTTGTAGGTAATGCCTTCAGAGGAGAAGCAATTGTGGGGGTAACGATAAAGTTGGTCATGCTGACTAGGATGGAGGTTGTAGATGTGGAATCCATCAGGCGCTGGGAAAGGTAGTGTTCAATAGTGGTAAGCCAATGGGCGTTAGGGATGTTAGTGTAAAGGGAGGTTGTGTCAACAGTGATGAGCAGGGCACCTTGTGGTAAAGGAAAAGGAACTGTGGAGAGTCAATGAAGGAAATGGTTCATATCTTTTACATAGGAGAGTAGGTTGCTGTTCATAGGCTGAATATGTTGGTCTACGAAAGCATATTCTCTCAGTGGGGGCACAGTAACTAGCCACAATGGGCGTCTTGAGTGGTTAGGTTTATAGACTTTAGGAAGCATGTAGAAGTTAGGAGTGTGGGGAGTGGTAGGGGTGAGTAGAGAGGTTTCTGGGGATAGGTTCTGGGATGGGCTTAAGCATTTGAGGAGAGACTAGAGATCTTGCTAGATTTCTGGAATGAGGTCACTGTGGCAGGATATGTAGGTAGAAGAATCTGAAAGCTGCAGAGTCCTTCTGCCAGGTAATCCTTGCACTTCAAACAAACAGTGATGGAGCCTTGTTGAATGAAAACTCAGTTTCTGACAGTCATTTTGTTGTGCCTATCTGCGACTCAGCATCTCCGCTATATGCTGAGTAGCAACTATCCTTTTCATAATATTGTTACATTCCATCCTGGTTTTTCCAGTGTTTGATTTTGCCTGACAGCTTTCCTTCGATCCTATAATCCAGTGACGCTTTTCTTTGTTGCCATTTTCTAATGCATTACTGTACTAAGTTCCATCCTTCTTTCTATTCTTTCCTGTGTTTCTCTTGTCGCCTTACAAACTGTACTGGACGCTCCGCGTACGAGCCACGCTGTATCAATCGTCTCTGGTGCACACAGCAGACGGCTACAAGACCGCGCTGATTGTTGGTGCAGCATTACATGTCCCACATTACTCCCGCTGATATCATTAATGCCATACCTTCAAACTGATCACTCTTCCTGCATCACTCTTGGATATTTCCCGTACCTTACAGTGCAACAAGAACTTGTATCTCATCCTACCAAACCTTCCCCGACCCCCGCACCTTCTCCTCACTATTCCAGTTACCATCTACTAACTTCACCTAATCTTGTCACTTTGTCGTCCCCCTTCCCCACACTTACCCACTCACAGATCTGCAATTCACATTACAATTTTTTTTTATTTTTTCTCTGATCTCATTTTGCCTTCACGCCAATTTCAGTTAGTTTTTGCCTTTCAGTGTCGAACTACTTCCTCTGATTTCATCTTGTTTCCACTTATTTCATCCTTTTCATGATTTTTTTCCACGTGTTTGAGTGTATTTTTGTGAGCTTTTCCGGTGTATTTGTACGTTATTTACATATTTTATGTGTTTTTTCCACCACCACAGACCCTTGCTTGTTCCATCTGTGTCAATAATAAAAATGTTCCCTTTTCTTAGCCAGAACCCAGTGCCACATATTGTTCCTGCGTTGTTGCTAGTTCATGGAATCCCCCAAATGGCCTTCCCATCAAATTACGCATCTCCAGCTATCACCCTTCCTTTCACACAGACCTCCGTTTGTTCAGATTCCGCCAATACTTAAACCTCACAAACATAGTCCTGCAAAACCGCATCGATCAGGTCCAAACCTCCTTGCAATACCTCCTCTCCATCTACAAAATTCTCTTGCTATCCAATCCCAAATACCTCGATCCCATATCAGACACTGATACTCTTTCCCTCCAACAACTAGAGCAACATGCACAATGCCAACTCAAAAAATTCTCTGTCCTGTTCACTTCCTACTACTGCCTTGGATTACCACTATCCTCCGCTTCTATAACAATCTCTAAACCTCCTCCACATTTTCTCATAGCTGACAAACCCTGTCTCGCAGACCTACTATATTTACTGCCTCCACCATGCAGAATCCAAAGCCTAAACCTAACTGAAATAGAGTCATGAACATTTCCACAAAAGCTTTAGCCATGCAGAAGTATCAGTCCTTCCCCAATTCCTCACCTTTTGCCCCACTCTCAAATTCAGTCATGCAGGACTTGTCAAAGACCTTCTCTTCTTCTCCTGGTCCCTTCAGTGGAAACACTTTTACTCCAGCAATTCTACCAATCACATTCAACCAAACACCAACTTTGAACTCTGTCTCAGTTCACTCCTCCAACCAATTGTAAGCTACCCCTACTGCTGCCAAACAACTTCCCTTAACTTTCCAGAATTTCATAACCTTGAACATTGCCTCAATATCATTCTCCAAATCTCTCAACTTGTAAACTAATATTTTACATCTGCAGAATGAACTGTGCTCCACCACTTAAATGCTGATCCCGACCTTGTAATCCTACCTGCTGACGAAGGCTCCACCACTGTTGTTTTGAAGTGCAAGGATTACATGGCAGAAGGACTCTGCAGCTGTCAGATTCATCCATATACAAACCCAGCCACAGAGAGCCCATTCCAGAAATTGAGCAGGATCTCCAGTTTCTCCTCAAATCCTTAGGCACTTGCCAGAAGCTCTCCCCAGAGTCCAGCCTTCTCATCACCCCTACTACTCCCCTCACTCCTATCTTCCACATCCTTCCTAAAATCTTTAAACCCAACCACCCATGATGCCCCATTGTGGCTGGTTGCTGCGCCCCCACTGAGAGAATCCCTGCTTTCATAGACCAATACATTCAGGTTATTACCTGCAACCAACCCCTCTATTTAAAAGATACGAACAATTTCCGTCAGTGACTCACTACAGTACCTTTTCCTTTACCACATGCCACCTACCTTTACATTAACATCTCTAACGGCCATAGCCTTACCGCTAGTGAACACTACCTTTCCCATTGCTCAACATATTCCAAACCTACAACCTCCTTCGTAATCAGCATGACCAACTATATCGAAACCCACAATCACCTCTACTTTAAAGGCCTTATCAACAAATAAATCTGGAGTATGGCCTTGGGCACCTGTATGGCACCAACCTATGCCAATCTGTTCATGGAGCATCCAGAGGAATCCTTCATAAACACCAAGAAACCCAACCGCCTCATCAGATTCAGATTCACTGATGGCATCTTCACGGTCTGGATCGAGAGTGAGGACACTCTATCCGCATTCCTCCAGAACCTCAACACTTTTCCCAAATTTGCTTCACCTGCTCCTACTCAACCTAACAAGCCACCTTAATGTTTACCCAACCTCAAAGGTGGCTACGTCAGTAGCTCTGTCAATGTCAAACCTACTAACCAGCAGTAACACCTCCACTTCGCCAGTTGCCACCAATTCTATACCGAGAAGTTCTTTCCATAGAGCCTAGCCTCCCCTTGCCATCACATCTGCAGTGACGAGCACTCCTTTTCGAAATATACCAAAGGGTCTCACTGGGCCTACACAGCATGTAATTACCCTCCCAACCTTGTACAAAAACAGGTCTCCTGCACCTTATCTCTCCAGTCACCCATCTTCCAAAGTTCCATCGGCCAACCACAGAGGAGCATTCCCCTTGTGACTCAGTACAGCCCAGGATTGGAGCAACTGAATCATTTTCTCTGTCAGGATTTGACTACTTCTCAGCATGCCCTGAAATGAGGACTGTCCTACCCACTATCCTTCCCACTGATACCACAGTGGTATTCCGCCACCCACCAAACATACACAACACCCCTGTCCATCCCTACACAACCCCTCACAAGTTCTTGCTTCATGGCTCATATCTCTGTAAAAACATGGAAGCAAGTCCTGTCCCTTACATCCTCCCATCAGCAACTTCAGTCCAGTCACAAGCACCACCTATCCCATCAAAGGCAGGGTCACCTGTGACATCAGTCATGTAATCTACAAGCTAAGCTGCAACCACTAGGCTGCAAACTGTTTGTGCATGACAACCAAAATGCTGTCTGTCCATATCAATGGTCACCGACAAACTGCCCAAGAAACAGATGGACCACCCTGTTGCTGAGCATGCCACCCAACATGACATTCTTCATTTCAATTACTGCTTCACTGCCAGTGCCATCGGTATCCTTACCACCAACACCAGCCTTTTTTTCTGAAATGCTTAGGTGGGACTCTCCCGGCAGTATACCCTACGTTCTATAACTCTCCTGGTTTCAAACTATTTTAGTCATTGTCCTTTCCCATCCAGCCCTTTCCCTGTTCCCATTCCAGCACTACGCAGCCCTGTATTTCACTAATGCACAACTCTCCCACAGTCTTTATACTTCTCTCCTTTAGCGCTATCCCCCCCTCCCCCATTATTCTGCCCTTTGTCTAACCTCCTGTATGCACCTAGCTGCCCTATCCTTTCTCCACCTTTTCCCACTATGCTTCTACAAGCAGCACTTTTACTATCCCCCACCCATACCTTGATATCCTTCCCCCTCCCCTCCCCAGCCTCCTTCTTACCCCCACCACCAGGTTGTTTCTCCCCCATCGTGCAATGCTGTTCACAATCTGGCCCCAGCAGTAGAGGTGGGTCGAACTCGTTCATTCCCGTGAACTACTTCATTCATTTCACTCTTTGCCGTGAAGCGTTCAAATGAAGTAATTCATTCACGAAGTACGGAAGCCTGGCGAAGTTGCCCAGTTCGCCGCCCAGCCGCGGCTACGCTCGCTTCGCCTCGCTCGTACAATAGAGCTTCGTAATACTTCATAATTTTACCAACAGATGGCCGAACTATGTAGTAACGTGCACGCAACGTTTTACGCTCTTGCAGCGTCTGAGTTAACTTAAATAGAGCATGGTCGAAGGGGACAAAGGAAAGATAAACAGAGAAGCCTGTCACATATAAAGAAGGTATTACATTTAATCTTGCTCGACATTTTCTCATGAAGCGCCCAAAAAAGTCTTTATCTGCCAAGTGAAACATTATTTGTTGTATTCATGGACTGAAAACTAGGGCTACCAACGAAATGCAGTCCAATTTTATGTTCCTTTTAAAATTTAATCCAAAATAGAATGTGTATGTTTACCACTGTCACAAAGTCTATATATCTACGTTAAGTAATTATTCAGAAGTTTTCCTGTAGATTTTATTTTTGTTGAGAAAAATAACCCTCCAGATTCAAAACAGTTTAAACTGTCACCTGCAGTCATTGGTACGATTTCAGGTAAAATCCCTCTTTCAGTGTTATTAACAAACCTTTTATTTTCATGTTGGCTGTGCGTGCTCACACAGCCAGCCTCTTCGTTTGTATCTGTAATATTCGTTGGTCCGCAAGCGCTGCCAGCGGTAGGCTACCGGTAGACGCGAAGTATAACTGAACTGCACAAATAGTCAGGGGTAATGATGTCAGCACTGCAGGAAGGAGCTGACGCTGCCTTCCCCTCGCCCCTCACCATCACAAGCCATCGGAAACCTATCGTTTCCCACAAACGCCGCGCCATTTGTCGACAGGCAGTAGAGGGGGAACTGAAGTGAAGGGAGAATGAGTGACGTAGCGCCGATGTAATGGGATGAGGGAGAGGGGAAGAGAGTGAGTGAACTAGAAAAAAGTATGGAGTGTGTTATCTGTGAAGAGTTTGAAGTACCAGTTCATTGAAATTGAGTGGTTAGTTCACACTTCACTGGAGTGAAGCGTTCATTTGAACGACTCATTCACGAGCTCCCCAACACTACTCAGCAGTAAGAGACTGTGGTCATATGTGTGTGAGTTGCATTCGCATAATTTTGTTTGCGTATGTTGTCTATTTGTGATAAAGACCTTGTTGGCAGAAAGCTCACTTTCTGTTGTTGACACCAGGTCAATCTGTTTGTTCGGCCTATCTGCAACTCAGCATCTCCGCTATATCGTGAGTAGCAACTATCTTTTCATAGTATTGTAGCACTGCAGCCTGGATTTTCCATTGTTTGAAAGTTTGGAGAAGTTGATTTTGAAGGAATTGTTTAAAGAAAAAAATTTCAAACAACAATAAAAGGTGTTCTTATAGTGTCACATATGCTAAATAATTTGCTGACAGTGTGTAAACAAGAAATGGTTGGATACTTCATTGTTGTTGAAACTTCAGTGGCTTCAATTTGGAAGAGTGATAATGTTATAGTTGTCGCTCACAGAAAAGATACAGGCATGTATACAGTTTCATTCAAAAGTACTGAGAGTTCTGCATGCAGTGCTTGTTTTTCTTTCAGTGGAGCAGAGTTGTGGCATAAATGCTTAGAACATATGAGCCTCGAAAATATGAAGAAACTTCGTTATCTAGCAAAGGGACAGGCAAAGTAAGGTTTTCTAAACCTGTAAATAAATGTTTCACCTACATAGAGGGGACACAAACACGATTACCACATATTCAGTCTAGTGTTTGAGCAAAACGATCGCTTGAATTGATACATAATGATCTGCTTGATGATGGTTTCTTTAGATAGAAAGAGATGAAAGTGGCTATCACTGATTATTATCGGTTTGCAGCAGTTTATACTCTGTAATCAAAGTCATTATATTTAAGTATACTATGAAATGTCTACTGCTCATTTTAACATGAAAATCAGCACATGTTAAAAATAAGATGATGTAATTCCTTGAAGAAACGGGAGTGTAGTTCTAGTTTACTGGAAGGTAGACATCTCAGCAAAATGGAGTGGCAGAACGACTAAATCGTACAATCACTGGAAATTTTCGTGGTACGATTCCTGTATACAAATCTGGAAAGTAATATTGGTCAGTAGCGAAACTGGCAGCTGTTTTCATCATTAATTGCAGTCCTATATCAGCTTTATATAGAGAAATTCCAGCAGCGCTGCGGTATGGAAGGAAACCAAATCTGAAGAAACTATGTTTGTCTATATACGTTGCACACTTACACATTCCAAAGGAACTATTTACAAGGAAGTCTGACATCAGGTCATTAAAATGGATGAGTAAGAAAAAAACAAGAAAACCTAGACACTTTGAGGATTATGCAATGTTAGCCTTGAATGCAGAAGCATTGGTTTAAAACTTACCTAAGAATTTTGAAGATGTGAAGAATCAGTGTGATAAGGACGAATGGACAAAAGCAATAGAGGAATAATTGGACTCTCTGTCATCTAATATAACGTGGACTTATGCACCACTTCCAGCAAACAAAAGAGCCAATGACTGTAAATGGGTGTTCAAAATAAAAAGAGATGCATCTGGAAGTAAAGGAAGGTATAAGACACAGACACACTGAGTTATTAAAGTTGTGCTCAGGTAAAAAGGTATGATTACAAGGAGACATATACTCAAATTGCTCACCTCATACCACTGAAAATTTGTCTTAGTGTGATAAATAATTAAGATTTGTTTATCGAACAAGTGGGTGTACAATGTGCCCTCCTGCATGGAGAACTGACTGAAGAAATTTATATGCAAGTTACTCAAGGTGTAAAGATTAAGGAAGGACTTGTATCCAAACTCAGTAAAGCTTTATATGGACTGAAGCTGGCACCAAGAACTTGGAAATCTACATTTGACAATTTTACAAAGGAAATTGGGATTCAACAATCTGAAGCTGAGGGTTATCTTTATATTGAAAGAACTGATGATATAATACTTACTTGCTACTGTAGTAGATAATGTTCTAATTGCTGGGAATCAAAATTAAGGAACATTAACAGTATTAAGAAGAACTTACAGTTAAAATATCGAGTGTGAAAAATTGGAGAGCCAAAATTATTCCTTGGAATAAATATATGGAGAACCAATGGCAAAATTTTTCTACTCAGCGTGTTCATATGGAAAACTTATTGAAAATATTCAACATGGAAGACTGTAAACTTGCAAACCACTAGTGGAAGTCAAACCCAGTGAAGATGATGGTGGTGACACAGATGGAAATAAACTGCACAGAGATCTGATAGGTTGTTTGTTGCATGTAATGATAGCTACAAGACCAGACCTTAGTATGTCAGTTAACTACGTCAGTAGACATCAAAATAGAAACAACGAATTCTTCTGGAAAGGTTTTAAACTAATTCTCCAGTACATTAAAGTACGTTAACGTGGGTCTGTGTTACAAAAAGTGAAATTCAAACGCTCATCTCTGCTATGTTTATTTTGACTGGGGAAGTGAAGAAGTCACAAAATCTACAACAGGATACATACTCCAAGCTTTTGGAATTATACTGTTCTTTGGCTGAAAGGAGACAAGCATGTGTTTTACTATCTCTAACAGAAACAGAACATATTGCTTTGGCAATGGTTACAACAAACATCCTGTGACCAAAGAATTTTCATAAAGAAATTAAAATATTTGTGAAAGCTCCAACAGTTTATGAAGATAATCAATCATGCGTAGGCCAATGTCTGTTACAGAAATGAGAACATAAATGATGGAAGTATGTGGATATTAAATACAATTTCATACGTCAGCTGCATAACAAAGGACATCTGAATGTTCAATAAATCAGCTCTGAGGAACAAATGGCAGATATTTTAACAAAAGCAACTACAAGTATACAATTCTATAGGCTCATCCGAAGGTGGGATTAGTGAAATTTGCAGCTACTTAACGAAATTATTAAACTGAAGAGGGAATAGGTGTTGAAGTAATAAAAATTTAATAATTGTGCATTACATTATTTTCTTTCTGGTTTTTTATGTGCTTTTGTCTGTTTTATTTATCTCTTCTGTCCATATCTTGCCTTCATGGTTATAATTGTGGTAAGTAATAAAATGGAATTACTTATCTAAACACTTGGTACTTTCTAGCATCAAGAAGAGAGTACATTTCACCCCCAGTTGTAGGTATCAGGTAATACACAGATTACTGAAGTATCAATCCACAATTTTTTTATCATTAACTTTTTAGAATAATCATCAAAGCCAAACAGAGCGCACAAATACAATAGTTTCAGTATCATTTAAAAGAAAAGAAAAACAACAACAACACTGCACTGCAATCACTATGCACTGAAGGTTTTAATGACTTTCACAATACAAAGTCAATTTAGACTTACATACACAAAATATTAAATTTCATGGCGAATCTTGGCTTTGTCGGGGTATGAATACTCATTTCATTTTTCACTGATGCAGATTATTGCTGCTACCTCAGACGTTAACTTTCAGCGGGCACCTACTTCATATTCACATATTTAATGAATTCCACTTAACAGCATTAACAAACACCAATCATTATTTGACATAGAGAAGCATGTCTTTTTGAGAATAAAAGGAGACAGAATACAAAGTTTGAGAGTTTGCTGAACTGGCACAAATTGCGGCTTTTGCAACTCCCAGCAGTTTCGTGACGAATATTTCTTTTCTTCCTCTGATCATGTATTGACACACAAATATTCATAAAAGCCAGAAGTTAATTTCATAGAGTATATATATCTATGGAGTGAGCATAGTCTACTGCAGGCTCGTCCAAACTGTGCCCTTGGGGCGCTAGCTCCCACGATCGCCAGCGGCCAGCGCCCCGGGTGAATTCGTATGTTGTCGCAGTGGCTGAGCCGTGACGCTTAGCTGGCCGTGCGGACCGCCCAACCGCCCGCCGCGCCTCTCGATCTTATACCAGCATAAGGCACAACCACGGGTTTGGAGATTTTTCTAGCAGTGGAAAACGTGTTAGAGTCAATGGGTTTTAAATGGGAACGCCTGACCAGTGTAACAACGGATGGAGCCACTGCTCTACGAGGAATACGCACAGGATTTCTGGGTTACGTCTGGTCAAAAATGACTGAAGTCGGCTGTTCCATATTCGCGGCAGTCCATTGTCTGATATACCAGGAGGCACTTTGTGCAAGGATTGTCAACATAAAAATTGTTAAGGAGACAGTTCTTCGAACGGTTAATTATCTTCTATCGCATGGACTCACACATCTCCAATTTAAAGAATTTCTGGCTGATATCGAAGCAGAATACCCGGACATCCCCTACCACACCGAAGTAAGATGCCCGAGCAGAGGAAAGGTGCTTCATCGGTTTTTCTCCTTGAGGGGTGAAATAAATACCTTTTCGAAATGAAAGGACGTCCAGAAGAATTACTTTGTGATCCTAAGTGGGTGGCGAATTTGGCTTTATTGAGTGATCTTACTGGTCATTTAAATACTTTGGACATTTCACTCCAAGGCGAAAATCACTCTGTTGCTGATTTAGTGCAGCCGATTCAAGCATTTAAAAAAAACTTATTTTGTGGGGAAACCAGTTGCGCGAGAAGAATTGTGGACTCTTTCCTGCACTAGACAGAGTTAAAGAAGATGTGGATTTTTCAGATTATGTTCAAATCATTTACGAATTACAAGAACAATTTGAAAACAGATTTTTGGAGATAAGTGAGCTTTAACCGGCCTTATATATATTTGTTCGCCCGTTTTCCCTTCAGGAAGAGGACATCTCACAAGTGCTTCAACTAGAGCATATTGACCTGCAGTGCGAAATCCGCCTGAAGAACCGCTTTCTTATGTGCAAAACTTTGGATGACTTTTACAGATGTCTTCCACGAGAGAAATATCCTATTTTGCACAAGCACGCGGCCACATTTCTCTCAATGATTAGATCTATGTATATTTGCGAGCGCTTTTTCTCTCTTTTAAAGCTTGCTAAAACTAAGAACCGTTCATTACTTGGCGATAAAAATTTGACTAATCCTTTGAGGTTAGCAGTCTCACGGAATATTGTACTAAACCTAGACAAAATCGTTTCCTCGAAAAAGAAAAACGTGTAAAATGTTAAATGTCTTCTTTAACAATGTTGACTGTAAGAATTAAAGAGCTTTATAACCTTAATTCTATTTTTAATAAGTTTTCAAACTTGGTCAGTTAAAATTAAGGATCCGATTTCTAAACTCTGAAAAGGGATACAAAAAGCTGCAGCACAAAGTATAACAAAAAATATTTAATTGTAACTACTAACAGTAATAATCAGGCTGTATATCCCTTACATAAAACTATTTCTAAAATAGAATATTTTGTTTACGTTGGATCAGACCGCGGGACAGTCCAGCGCAGAGCAGTGCTGTGCGGTCTCACTCGCTCCGCAGCTCTCTCTCTCTCGCTCCTATGCCGACACTAGCGACACACGGTCGCGGACGGGGCGCTGAACCCCGCGGGCGCGCCCACCGGGCACAATTCTTGGATGAGCCTGGACTACTGTACAAGCTCTCGACATCAAACTGGGCAAGTCACGTGGTTTTGGGACAACACTGCTTGTCTACAATTTGCAGTAATAGTGGAACTTGTTTGTTACACATATTCGCCTTGTTTTATATACGTTTCTGTGAGTGTGGATTTTAGTAACGGTAAAGGTGCAGTACTGTCGTTGCTACAGATGTAAAGATGAGTACGTGAAAGGAGGACCAGTTACTTTTTGTAGGTATTTTCAACAAATGTATTGTAAATGTCATATCGATATGAGGCACTTTACATGTTGAAAATTATGTAGACACAGCATCGAAGACATAATTTGTATTTTATGGCCAAGTGTTTACCAGACAAGTGCTAGATACATGTGCAAGTGTATTAGAGTAATTTGCCAGTTAATATATACATACTGGTGCTATGTTCATATGCAAATAAAACTTATATATGACAGTCTGATTAATATACTCAAATTTATGCAGGTTTTCAAACCCTACTGTATAGATAAGTATTTCTGGATGAGACAATTGTCTATTCGGTGTCACTGTAATGTAATTAATTAGAAGAGGTTCGACAATATGAATCAGTGTAATAAAAAACCTAAAAAAATATCGTTGACTGTCAAGTCTTTTGTTGTTGTTGTTGTGGTCTTCAGTCCTGAGACTGGTTTGATGCAGCTCTCCATGCTACTCTATCCTGTGCAAGCTTTTTCATCTCCCAGTACCTACTGCAACCTACATCCTTCTGAATCTGTTTAGTGTATTCATCTCTTGGTCTCCCTCTACGATTTTTACCCTCCACGCTGCCCTCCAATACTAAATTGGTGATCCCTTGATGCCTCAGAACATGTCCTACCAACCGATCCCTTCTTCTGGTCAAGTTGTGCCACAAACTTCTCTTCTCCCCAATCCTATTCAATACTTCCTTATTAGTTATGTGATCTACCCATCTAATCTTCAGCATTCTTCTGTAGCACCACATTTCGAAAGCTTCTATTTGTAGGGAAGCAGCCTACTCACGCTGTAATAAATTCACATCAGTTTCCATTATGTGCCAGCCAGTCTGCTGTAACTAGCTCTGACGTCATAAATGTTGCGCAATACCTTAAAAATCAAGCAAAT
This sequence comes from Schistocerca americana, assembly GCF_021461395.2. NCBI lineage: Eukaryota > Metazoa > Arthropoda > Insecta > Orthoptera > Acrididae > Schistocerca > Schistocerca americana. Next base: position 448,941,213 of record NC_060119.1, on the reverse strand, counting down.
GAACTAAAACTTTTCTAGCATGTCAGAAATATTACTAAATTAATGTGTGTTAAATATCAGTTCGATAACTTCAGCCATTTCCGAGATTTGGACGTTTTTCTGGAAAAATCATTGGCGCAACAGAAAGGAGCTAGAGACTTCAAAATTTATATTTAGATTCATCTTTCATAATGATTTAATAAAAACAGTACTTTGGATTTCACATATTAAGATTTTAGTGGAAATTCATGATTTTGTGGTTTTCGTCTCAAAACTGAAGGAAGCAAGATAGATTAAGTAGGCTAGTAAATAAGGCTAGGATGTTTAGATTTAAATAGGTTGGAGGTCCGCTATGATTATGAAGATGTGTAAAGTTTCTTTTTAATACCTATAAAATTATAGCGATAGCGGATCTCAAAAGGGACAGTTCAGAGCTCATCTGCTGCGTGCTGTGTAATTAGATTAATTCTCTCGCCCAAAGTATTTAACTTAGCCACGTCAAAATTTTATTATCAATACTTACCTGCGTGCTGAATGCACGTTTAAATTAAGAGCTTCTTCGGCCATCAGCCAAAGAAGCTATAAATTATTATGTAACTTGAAGTGGTGCGTTACTAGCCCAGCGGCTAGTCGGGATAGCGGATTTGATCAGGCGTTCCCTCAGCCGTCCGCACCGCGGCTTTATATATAAGAACAATGCGCGAGGAAGCAAGGCCCCAGTTCTCTCCAGACGCTGAATGACACGCCATCTGTGTCGGTAGTCGCGTCGCATCAGTGTATCTGCTACAAACAGCCTCGGGTGCCGTATTAAGTTACTAGAGATACGCGGAACCATGAGAACATTTCATGTGAAGTGTTAATTCTGGAATGATTTTCATTAACTAGCTTCAGTTTGCGTATTGTCGTATTTTCACGTGCCGTCGCGGGACAGATATTCTACCAAATATTTAGCGTGGCGTTTGATGAAGTATTTTCATCAAATTATGGCGAGCATTCTTTTTAACATTTGATTCGGACATTTATAGTTGCATCAGCGCATTAGACTCTGAACTGTTCTGTTAGTTAGGTTGTAGGGATACTTGTGTTGTTTATCAGTGAATTTCAGAATATACTCAACTATTTTGGAAAACCGTTTTTGATTAGAAATCCCGGACAATCTCCTAATTCCTCAGAACTATAAGCTGCAGCTATAAGAACTTTCTCAGGTAAAGTGGGCACTAGGATATCTATTTACTGGCTCCAAGTTTTATTAAATCACTTTCTGGGGGTCACGGAGTAAATAGAGAGCCAGTGTTGAGAACGGCAAAAGACAGCAATAACAACATTCTAAAAGCTAGAAACTGATTCAATATGCAAGCATTTATACAGTAAAAAAAAATTACTTTTTACAAACTCATCCGCCGCCCCACATATTCTCTTCTTGTCCAAACTATTTATCGTCCATGTTTCACTTCCATACATGGCTACACTCCATACGAATACTTTCAGAAATGACTTCCTGACACTTAAATCAATACTGGATGTTAACAAATTTCTCTTCTTCAGAAACGCTTTCCTTGCCATTGCCAGCCTACATTTTATATCCTCTCTACTTCGACCATCATCAGTTATTTTTCTCCCCAAATAGCAAAACTCCTTTACTACTTTAAGTGCCTCATTTCCTAATCTAATTCCCTCAGCATCACCTGACTTAATTAGACTACATTCCATTATCCTTGTTTTGCTTTTGTTGATGTTCATCTTATATCCTCCTTTCAAGACACTGTCCATTCCATTCAACTGCTCTTCCAAGTCCTTTGCTGTCTCTGACAGAATTACAATGTCATCGGCGAACCTCAAAGTTTTTATTTCTTCTCCATGAATTTTAATACCTACTCCGAATTTTTCTTTTGTTTCCTTTACTGCTTGCTCAATATACAGATTGAACAACATCGGGGAGAGGCTACAACCCTGTCTTACTCCCTTCCCAACCACTGCTTCCCTTTCATGTCCCTCGACTCTTATAACTGCCATCTGGTTTCTGTACAAATTGTAAATAGCCTTTCGCTCCCTGTATTTTACCCCTGCCACCTTTAGAATTTGAAAGAGAGTATTCCAGTCAACATTGTCAAAAGCTCTCTAAGTCTACAAATGCTAGAAACGTAGGTTTGCCTTTCCTTAATCGTTCTTCTAAGATAAGTCGTAAGGTCAGTATTGCCTCACGTGTTCCAGTGTTTCTACGGAATCCAAACTGATCTTCCCCGAGGTTGGCTTCTACTAGTTTTTCCATTCGTCTGTAAAGAATTCGTGTTAGTATTTTGCAGCTGTGACTTATTAAGCTGATCGTTCGGTAATTTTCACATCTGTCAACACCTGCTTTCTTTGGGATTGGAATTATTATATTCTTCTTGAAGTCTGAGGGTATTTCGCCTGTTTCATACATCTTGCTCACCAGATGGTAGAGTTTTGTCAGGACTGGCTCTCCCACGGCCGTCAGTAGTTCCAATGGAATATTGTCTACTCCGGGGGCCTTGTTTCGACTCAGGTCTTTCAGAGCTCTGTCAAACTCTTCACGCAGTATCATATCTCCCATTTCATCTTCATCTACATCCTCTTCCATTTCCATAATATTGTCCTCAAGTACATCGCCCTTGTATAGACCCTCTATATACTCCTTCCACCTTTCTGCTTTCCCTTCTTTGCTTAGAACTGGGTTTCCATTTGAGCTCTTGATATTCATACAAGTCGTTCTCTTATCTCCAAAGGTCTCTTTAATTTTCCTGTAGGCGGTATCTATCTTACCCCTAGTGAGATAGGCCTCTACATCCTTACATTTGTCCTCTAGCCATCCCTGCTTAGCCATTTTGCACTTCCTGTCGATCTCATTTTTGAGACGTTTGTATTCCTTTTTGCCTGTTTCACTTACTGCATTTTTATATTTTCTCCTTTCATCAATTAAATTCAATATTTCTTCTGTTACCCAAGGATTTCTACTAGCCCTCGTCTTTTTACCTACTTGATCCTCTGCTGCCTTCACTACTTCATCCCTCAAAGCTACCCATTCTTCTTCTACTGTATTTATTTCCCCCATTCCTGTCAATTGCTCCCTTATGCTCTCCCTGAATCTCTGTACAACCTCTGGTTCTTTTAGTTTATCCAGGTCCCATCTCCTTAAATTCCCACCTTTTAGCAGTTTCTTCAGTTTTAATCTACAGGTCATAACCAATAGATTGTGGTCAGAGTCCACATCTGCCCCTGGAAATGTCTTACAATTTAAAACCTGGTTCCTAAATCTCTGTCTTACCATTATATAATCTATCTGATACCTTTTAGTATCTCCAGGGTTCTTCCATGTATACAACCTTCTTTCATGATTCTTAAACCAAGTGTTAGTTATGATTATGTTGTGCTCTGTGCAAAATTCGACCAGGCGGCTTCCTCTTTCATTTCTGTCCCCCAATCCATATTCACCTACTATGTTTCCTTCTTTCCCTTTTCCTACACTCGAATTCCAGTCACCCATGACTATTAAATTTTCGTCTCCCTTCACAATCTGAATAATTTCTTTTATTTCATCATACATTTCTTCAATTTCTTCGTCATCTGCAGAGCTAGTTGGCATATAAACTTGTACTACTGTAGTTGGCGTGGGCTTCGTATCTATCTTGGCCACAATAATGCGTTCACTATGCTGTTTGTAGTAGCTTACCCGCATTCCTATTTTCCTATTCATTATTAAACCTACTCCTGCATTACCCCTACTTGATTTTGTGTTTATAACCCTGTAGTCATCTGACCAGAAGTCTTGTTCCTCCTGCCACCGAACTTCACTAATTCCCACTATATCTAACTTCAACCTATCCATTTCCCTTTTTAAATTTTCTAACCTACCTGCCCGATTAAGGGATCTGACATTCCACGCTCCGATCCGTAGAACGCCAGTTTTCTTTCTCCTGATAACGACATCCTCCTGAGTAGTCCCCGCCCGGAGATCCGAATGGGGGACTATTTTACCTCCGGAATATTTTACCCAAGAGGACGCCATCATCATGTAATCATACAGTAAAGCTGCATGCCCTCGGGAAAAATTACGGCTGTAGTTTCCCCTTGCTTTCAGCCGTTCGCAGTACCAGCACAGCAAGGCCGTTTTGGTTATTGTTACAAGGCCAGATCAGTCAATCATCCAGACTGTTGCCCTTGCAACTACTGAAAAGGCTGCTGCCCCTCTTCAGGAACCACACGTTTGTCTGGCCTCTCAACAGATACCCCTCCGTTGTGGTTGCACCTACGGTACGGCTATCTGTATCGCTGAGGCACGCAAGCCTCCCCACCAACGGCAAGGTCCATGGTTCATGGGGGGGGGTCAAGTCTTTTATTACTCTAAAATTCAGGCACTGATCTTGCATATTTTATTTTTTTGTGCATAGTGTACTGTTTTACTTTTCTGATGAGATGGCCAGAAAATGTTATAGTCATTTTACTCGTCTATAAAAAGCAGACGGATAAATAAAGAAAAATTGAAAATAATAATGGACTAGAAGGTGGTGCAAATCTCTTACCATATTTACTGCAACAATTTCATAGTTCCTAATATGTCGTTTTCCTTGACACTTCGGCGCCATCTACAGTGTCATTGTAATGTAACTAATTAGAACAGAGATTTGGCAGTGTGAATAAGTGGATAGAAAATGTAAAAAAAAAGTTAGCTGTCACTTCTTTTCTCGTTACCGAAAAAACGTAAAAAGTGGAAACTGTGCTGTGATATTGTGAGGGAAATGCACAATACCCTTGTTCTTCACATCTTTAAGCCAACTTCAGTTCCTGGCATAAAACTGTTAAGATGTCTGTAAAACACCCATACAAAGTCTCATGGTACTTCTGAAGGTGATCAATTCTAGTGTCCGATTCCACACGTCGACTTTGAGCAATGACGTCATACCTATACTCCGTTCTTCATAAGAGTAAACCTCATGTAAACATTATACTATGTTCTTCTGCGTTTGCTGGAACTTCAATGGATTTCATTTCACGAGGAGCAGGAGCCAATGTGTCTCGAGTACAGTCAAGTACGATAATGAGAATACGTTTTATGATGTTCGTTACCTGTACATTGACTCAGCGGTAATACGGGACAACAGCTTTACTGGCACATTTAACTTGGAAAGCACTGGCCAGCCATCTTGTCCAACTAACCTGCACTGATGTCAACAGTTGTAGTAAAGCCATAAATGACGTTTAATTTTTGAACAGAGGGGAAGTAATGGTAAAACTCAGGCGATAAGCTTCTTAGGTGATCTGCAGAAAAACATGCTCTTGAACTTAGCTAACATAGTACTGAAATTAAAAACGAGAGTGATGAAAATTCCTAACTTGAACAAGGGTCATTCTTCTGCATCGGCTATGTGTGGCGCAAAAGTGCACTGCTGTGATTTCACCAAGTAGTTAAATATTGACGCCACTGTCAGTCGTCTGGTAACCTATATCGGACTCCGAGGAAAACGATGCATTTCAGTACTGCTACACTGATAATGAGGCTATCACCAACAGAATCCCAAGTCATCAAAAAGTCCACATTTCCTCCTCCTGCTATTTTATGGCGGCTGTTCTGCATTTCGCCATCGCTCGGCAGTGCTGTGTCACAAAGCTTCGTGCATTAGTTCCAGTAAGTTTGGCAGCTTAAATGTCTTGTTATTTCTCGCGATAAATCTCTTACCTTGGCTCCAGATCAATCCTATTGGATTCAGATAGCAGTGGTACGGTGACAACTGTAAAAATGTAGCATTTGTACAGTGTGCTCGACACCATGAAAATTGCTTTCCACGTTTCTAAGACGCCTATCACTCTGGATCGTATGATACTACATTTGTCCTATAAAACAGTGGGAATATTCAAACAAAGAGTACTTGATTTTTCATTTTTCTCCAAAAAATATAACTGTGTAATGTTTTCTTAACTTCAGAATCTGTAACAATCTTTTATAATATATCGATAATTAAGAATGTGTATTTACAATGAAAACGAGAATTCAACATGTGATATGTAATTAGAAACCAGAAGCCGCGCATTTTTCTTGAAAAAAATTATGTTTAAGTATGAGTTAATTACCAAATATTAATAAATTTCTTATTTGAATGATATGGGTATTGAAACGGAACAAGAAAAAAGACTGTCAATTACAATGAGTTACGAACTATTGCCTACCAGCCCCCTCGGTTCCAAAACGACAGTGCTACCGATTACGCAAAGATCGCAGTTATTGAAAAACTAAGTGCTTTATATTTATTACATCATGTTTCTCAACAAGGTCGATGCTCATTTTTCCCTGTAACGTTGTGAAAAACATTAGGAACAACTGGTTTCTAGCCATTAACGGTGTTCCGCGCGCATGTTTCATACGAAGCAAGAAGCAGTATCATCCATTTTCGCGGTACATATGAACAATGAGACAATCAGAGCACAAGTAGCGCTTACAGACTGTGACTATACACGATTTTTGGAATATGAAGTACGTAGCTAAAGTAGGATTACGAAAAACGTTAATGGCTATTAATACATCAGAATGCCTTTAAGTTTGATTTACAGCGACATAGTAATAAAAATAACTAATACATAAGTTGGAATGAAAGTAAATCTAATCTAATCTATTTCCAAGAGCGGAACAATATCATTTTATGACAGATGACCAATCATTGTGTTTATGTTTGTTTACATCAGGTTCATTCTATGAACGGAGTATGAGACAGAGACACTATTAGAGGCAAAGTTTGAAAGTAACCTATCATCTTAGTAAACAAACGAATGTAGCATACAATACAATTACTATCACAGTTCACATGATTAACTACTTGACCTCCTGTACAGGTCAATTCCAATTACCGATTCCAACGATTAATTAGATCGTTTTTTTCAGCGGGTGTGTGCACTAAAAAGGAGGCTAATGGGATTTTTACATTTGTAATTGTTCTCTGAACTACTGCAAAAAAGTGACTAATACTGGAACCGGTAACTAGAACTGACCTTCTATATGGGTCAATTCTAGTTACCGATTCCAGTTTTTATTGTTTAACCGCAATAGCTTTAGAGAGCAACCACAAATGTAGAAATTCTATTACACTTCACTGAAAAAGTTATTTCCATATGAATCATGGATGGAACACAATTTATTAATATAATTAATTCTAGTTATCGATTTCAATATTAGTTAATTTTCCTGGATATTCGTTAGTTATGTACTGGCTTTTCTTTTAGAATTTAGTGCATCAGTTTCTCACATTTCATGCTACTGTTCCGTATTTGTTCTCATTCAATTCATTTTCCCGTTTTTCTGTTACATTTTAGTTCCTCACCGCTGAAAACCCCTACTTTCCTGCACTTCTACCGTGATATTCAATAATTAATAATAACATTAATGTTATTTTATAATAGTAAGACTTCACCATGAGCTTTACTGTAATACAATTTAAAGGTTCTCTGTGCTTTTCTAAGCGCAAAGTCACAAGAATAATTATTATTAGACATGAAAATTTGTTTTTAACTCTTGTTCTTATTTATATTCATTATCTCCAATTCGTTTCGATATAATTCATGACTACATAAATATGAAATGTGATTGTAATTTTATCGCATGCTACATTCGTTTCTAAGATTTGTTGCTTTCCTAGATTGCCTACATGCAACGTTTTTGCCTACGTATGATGTCATTGCTCAAACTTGACGAGTTGAATAGGACATTAGAATTTATCCCTATCTGTAGCAACGAAGTAATAACTCTCAACATACACTTAGTGCTGTAAGGGCTAAAATGCGCTGTCCTAAAATCACGTGACTTGAGCTACAGATATGGAGAACCGCGTGGTCTCATGCGCCTTACATGGTTCGCACGGCTCCCCCCGTTGGAGGTTCCAGTCCTCCCTCGGGAATGGGAGTGTGTGTTGTCCTTAGCGTAAGTTAGATTAAGTAGTGTGTAAGCCTAGGGACCGATGACCTCAGCAGTTTGGTGCCATAGGAACGTACCAACACCATATTGCGGGCAGAATTCTCGTTCTACGCATCCGAACGCTCACTCCATAGAACTTTATACTTTATGGTTAATTTCTAGTCGATCAGCGCCGAACGTTTTCATCGGCTGATGATAACTCCATACTCACTGGTTGTTGCACTGTCGAAACTTATCTTTTTAGGTTAAGGAAGTAAGCGCGCGTGATTCCCAGCACCCTCATCGGCCGCCAACAAATCGACAGCAGTTCCTGCGATCTTCGATAACTGCTTGTGACCTGAAAATAACGTCACTTCTGCACAATATCTTGTGAACTGTAGATTACCCTGGCGGCGTACCACTGCAACTAGCGGACCGCGATGAATCGTGACGTCATGTCAAGACATCTCTCTCTCTCTCTCTCTCATTCCAGCTAATTCACATCGCTTCTAGCTCATGGGCATTGTGGGTGCATGATGGCAGTTTACAACAAGTGTTTTATGTTCGCTGAAGCGTTTCAGCTACTAAAAACTTTATGTGCGCACATCAGGAAACCGTACGATATAGAGACAACTTTGGAAGGTGCGGTTCAGTGCCCCCAGGACGACTGCAGCTTTTCGTTCACTTCTATGTGGCATTTTGATAAACAGAGCTACTAGCTGTTCGTTTACACAATAATAATGATAAAAACTTAAGCATACCGGTAACACATATTTGGGCTAGAGCACATATCTGGGCTAGAGTATGATATTGGAACCCCCCCCCCCCCCCCCCCCCCAAAAAAAAAAACCCTAGGCTGGAGTGACAAGCTTGTCTGTAGCGTAGTCTGATGTCTGCTTTATGTTGAAAGGTGGTAACTTCGTTTCAGTTGAGGTACTCAGCGAATGTGAAACAAAATTTGTGGTAACAGACAGACGTGTGACATAGCTTAATATTTACATTTGGGCTATATTGAAATGCACTTTGCCATATTTAACAGACTTTTCGTAACAAAAACTAAAACTACATGGTAAACTTAGAAAACATATATTAGACAATGAAACAGCATACGAGTATTTTTATGCATATTATGTACATTATCGCACATAAACTGTAAAAAAAAACTTATAACTACATTTGGTCCGTTTTTGCCGCATTTGCTACTACTGCTATGGATGCAAAGACAAAGTTATAGTTAAGTACCACAAACGCCTGAGTGGCAATTGAATTAGTAAACAGTACTTTCTATGTTGAAAACATTAAGACACAGTGTAATGAAGGCTTAAAACTGTGTATTACGCTATAAAACACTCTGTCATTCATAGTCACTTCATTGGCTTCAGTCAATGACGACAGCCTGATCTGTGACTGACTACGCTACAGATTGGTCTATCACCATAATCGAAATTATTAGCATTGGCACCTGGTTTCTACATTTAATTTTCATAAAGGAAGCTCCATTCAACAATCTGTACTGACTTCACGTTCCTAAATGACAACTGTGGGCAGGTCTGTATTTAAAGCCTTTGGTCAACACGTAACTGATGTCATTTATGTGCTGCTTACAGGCCAAGTCACCAGGCAGTGCTGTCAGACTTTCTGATGACGTCATGAACCAATTCCTCGGGGTCCTCCAAGAAGCAAGTACGGTGGAAGATGTAGCGACGCCGCCGCTGTGTGCATTGCTTCATTTGTTAACAAGGAGGTGGCATGAAATCGCCATGTCGTCTGTGTGAACTGGGCCTAAAGGGGACTTGAAAGAGCGACAACCAGCGGAACACGAGCGATTACAAGCGAAAGCGGGAGAACTCTAGTTTGCTGTTGCACATTCGCTTGTACGGTGAAAACCGGCACGACTGTAATCGCAAGTGGTTAATAGAACCGTGCACTTCCCAAAAGCTCCTTTTCCTGAGGTGTAATTGTATTGTGATGATGTGTGTAAGATGTCTTTTAGTGAATGTAGGTTGCGGTAGCCTCAACGGACGAACTAGAAAGTCACAACAACCGACAAGGCAAGGGAAAATAAAGGAAGGCTACGAACATCTTAAGGTAGCTGTTCGTATTTCAGATGCTGCCACACTACAAAAGGAAAGGTAGCCCGTAATTAGTAGTAACATAAAGGAATAGAAACTGCAAAAAAAGTTGAATTGTAAATAAGGTGCATCTACACGATGCCTTTTTTTCTTTTAAACGTTACACATGCACGTAAATTTACTTCCTGGAAACGGAGGCTGTGCATAAAGCCGATTGCTTCCCGCTTTCGGTCGGAATCTTAACGCATTTTAGCAGACGCGGGCACCTGCGGCCTCTGTGTGTTTCATTGTGTAGTGTGTTTATGTCATACTGTAAAGCGTTTTTGGAGACAAGAGACATTATTGCGATTTATGTGCAGTAATTTACTGAAGAACTACAAAGAAAAATCGTATGGAATGCCGTTTGTAAAGATTATCTGAATAAAAATGTGTCAAGTACTAGATAAAAAGTCTTCGATAGTATTACTGTAAAGAATGAGATACAGTAAGTTCCGAAGTATGAAAACAGAGAAGAATAAGACAGCAATTTATGAAAAGTGTATATGAAAATTTCGGACGGGTATTCATGATATGGCGACTTAATAGCACAACTAAGGAGCCTGAATTCTGATCAAAAGAAATGAGCAGAATAGAATAGACTCTCGGTATGTTTTCCATGCAAATGGCTTGATACAATATGTGTAGCTCCTCAACAAATTACTAGAAAAAGAAATGGAGGAAACTGATGATGCAAAAAACACAAAATTGGTAAACATAATCTCCGTTCTAGTGGATTCTGGCGCCTGTGAAGTTCCCGTAATTGTAGAGTGGGAGGATGTTTTAACCAACACGTAATCTTCGGTGCTTAAAATTGCTTAATTTTTTTTAAATAAAATAGAAATTCAGTAGATGCCGGCGCCGTAAGTTGCCTAAAAAATGGCATCTGTTACAGTGGTGTGCTCCACGCAGAGAGCTGTCACTGAGTTGCTTTTGGCGGAAAACCAGAGCATCACACATATTCATGGGTGCATGCAGAACGTCTTTAGAGACCGTACAGTGAACAAAAGCACAATGAGTCATTGGACGATGCGCCTGTCATCATCATAACAAGGTCACGCGAACCTTTCCGATCTCTCGCATGCCGATCGGCAGCACACAGCTGTGACTCCTGCAGCATTAAAACGTGCGGACACTCATTCGAGGTGACCGACGGATCTCAATCAAACACCTCGCAGCTCTACTGGACGTCTTGTCGGTAATGCTGGGGTACTCAAAGGTTCCTCGCTTTCCGACTTCCAAGTCTTTGTCCCCATGTAGGATGAACTCAGCGGAAAGGAGCACGTGGACGAAGGGGAGGTTATTGACGCAGCAAGATACTGATTGGCTCTGACGTCGACCAGCAGAGTGATGCCATGCGGATATGTGGGCCCTGCCAGTAAGGAGGCGTATGATGAAAAATAGGGCATCGTAGCCAAAAAAGTGGGGAATAACATGGTGTATTGGAATCCTGAATAAAACCAAGCTCTTTCCAAAAAAAAAAAAAAAAAAGTGTTGCATTACTTATTGAACGCCCCTCATCGACTGTCACTGTGAGCTTCTCCTGAAATTTTCAAACAAAATGCTGTCGGCAATTTATATTTCTCGTACCTCAGGTACCTAAATAACAGAGGTACCTATACCTATTTAACTACATTAGCTTTTGCGTTTTCTTCTTCTGAAGTCTTTTAATCGCGATAAACAAAGCATAAGTTCCCAAGCAAAGAAAGAGCTCTATAGCAGGCATCTAGCGCAAATGAGGCTATGTGTGGATGCGAGAACGCCCATGCGTTCTTCCCACAAATTTTTATGCGCGCATTTCATTGCCATGTGTCTGCTATTGCGATTTATAAAAATAACCACTGTAGCGTTATCCTTTGATAATACATGTGATATAATAATTCGTATTGAATTATGTAGACGGTTCTGCATCCAAAATAATTATTCGTAGCTTTGAATATCTCGTCCTTAGCGTATGTTTACATGTTGTGGGACTTTTCCATGTAAAATGGTTTAGTAAAAATAGCATATAGAATACTGCGTTCTACACATCTTACTTTTCATTGTAATAAAAATAGTATATAGAATATTGCATTCTACACAATTGATTGTACAATATCGTCTTTTCCTCATTTTCAGGATTTCGTCACTTCGTTTTAGTTTGATTTCTGATAGGTTGCAGAAAAATTATTTTCTTGTCGGTCTGCTTCGTTTAACGATAGATGCAACATCTTTATTGTAACATGATATCTCTATTTAAAAAAACACTATGTTGGTTATCTCCCATAACTTAACATCTGTCAGATACGCCTCCTGCCAACAAAGTTCCGAACCAGCTGGACTTCGAGCCGCTTACCTTTGTACCTTGCACTGTGCTATTGGCCTTAGAGCTTCAGCTATTACGAAAACGGTGTACGGAAATAATAGCAAGTGCTGAACGCAGTGTGCTGAGTGTACCCTTCGACGTGCGGGTTGATCAGCTTACCGTGATTTTGTGTCTCATCTGATTTGTAGAAGTGCTTATATTTGCAAGTAGGTCAAGATGTTGAGAATTGGCAGGTTCATTTTGTTTCCTCAGAAGACACTTCAGGTTGTAGAGAATAACATTCGGTAGGTATTCGTTAACGCTGTAGGGAAGTATATGCAGTTCACAGTATTTTGTTTTTATTAGTCTTGTGCCTCTGTTTGTCACTGTCTGCGTCAAAGGCTGTGAATAAATAGTAGTAAAATACTGTTTCACGACGTTGTGAATACAAGAGTTTCAGATTAACGATGTCCCTGATCAGTTAAAAATGCAAGAAATAAACAGTATACGCATAAAGTATGCAAAATTTGAATAGCTCTTCGCTCGTAATCTTGCGCTGTTGTTGTATCATGTGTACTGGACTATTTGTAGGGCCTTCCATTTCCCTAGCAACTTTTCTGGCTTAACCTCAATTCATTTCAATCGATTAGAATTTATCAGACTGCCCAGTTTTTTTCTACTCCAAATAGGTTATAGTTTGTAATAAGAGCAAGGATAGGAGCCTCAAATATCAGAAGTGAAATGCCAGTATCAAACATCTTTTTAAAATCACCAGAAATATACTGGTTGGTCCTAATTTGCTGTCAGACTGGTCAGTGGTATCTACCCAAAAATAGCTTAGCACTAGTTGAATTTACAAACTTATAGGGGAGGAAAATAAAGTTGTTCACCTGTAATACAGATCACTTAACATACATACTTGTGGGACCTGTATCTGACACCAGATGATTTTGCATATTATTTGAAACAATGCAAGATAGTTTCTAATGTGCATTTCTCTTTGTCATAGTACTCGTAGTACCACACATGGATTGAACATGCCAAAGCATAATACTTTGAATGAAAAAGTACACTTTATGCATATGATAAATGTAATGAAGATTAATTTCTTCAGTATACATAGTACAAGTAAAATTAGTCATACCGAATCTAATAAACTAATACTGGCAACACAGTGTTCTTTGCCATTTACTGTACAGATTTTATTGTCAGTAAATGTATACAGATTGATGTGAAATTTTGAAACTTATTAATTTATTTGGGAAGAAAGTTCATGTGGCTGATTTGTTTGTGGCGATATGCCTTCGAATAGCCATACTAATAAGAGCCATAGAGTACAAATATTCTGGTAATGTCATTTACAGCTGATGCTAATTTGGAAACAGTACCGGCATCAATGATAGGTATATCTCTAGGAATGTTTCACGACTTAAACTGACACAAAAAAGCAACCCTTGGCAAGAAAAACATCTAAGAACAGTTCTGTTGACTGAAGGTTCTGATAGGCAAGAAATAGCATACTTTGCTATTTTTGTGCCAATTGAAGCTACTCATAAGAGATATTGCTTTTGTCCCATAATGTGATGACAGTGTGCATGTGACACAGTTGTGAATTGGTGAAGTGGTATCCAATTCTTCAGTTATGCCATTTTTCCTCCGGAGAACTCATTTATGCCCTAGATGAATTATTGCATAGATAATCTTATAAAATTGAATATTTAGTTGAGAAAAGCAGAGTAGTTGATCAGTACTACCATCTCTCCAAAAATGAAAAATATCAAAGGATATAAAAGGCAACAGCTGGATAACAAAGGGAATTAAAACTTCTTGCAAAGAAAAAGAGCACTGGACTAAATCTGCAAGTCAAATAACGTCACAACAGATATGCTCAAACATTATAAAATGAATAGAAACATTTTGTAAAATGTCATTAAACAAGGAAAAAGGCTGCAGTAACATATACATAAATATTCTGTATCATAAAAAGTGAACAGGCAAAAATAAGAAAATCAAAGACAATATTGTGATATTAAAGAGAGAAAATATATTAAACAGCTGAAAATTTCATTCAAATGTAGTTTAATGGAAATCAGCAACCAGTGGAAAAAAAAGATCAATGGTAGTACGCTACATTAGTAGGAAGGAAAGAGTCAAGGCTGTCAAATAACTAAAAACCATGTACTTGGCAGGAATGGATGGCACATTCAGCAGAAGCCTACAGCTATCCTTATTAGAAAGTCCTCTCACACACTTAAATTTTTGAATTATTTACAAAAGCAGTGCACTCATCAACAGTTCCTAGATTTCTATTACAGATATAAAAGATATACTGGAGTTTACTGCTTGTTGCAAAAATATCATTCAATGACAAAATAATACTTAATACAGATAATAAAAGCAAAGTAGTGTAAGAAGTCGTAAAACAAGATGCCGGAAAATGTAGGCAAAGTATAACACACAAATCAAAGGTGGAGTAGAATCATCAGGAATTGGCAAGTTTTGCAGATGACTATTTCTCTGTTCTCTGGTATTGTGGAGAAGTTGCAGCAAAATATTTCTAAAACACGTGTAGCACCTAGAATGATTTACACATCAAGTGCAATGATATTGTTTCGTATGAGAGTGCTTTAGGTCATGAAGACAATACAGGCATTAAAAATAAGAACTCAGCAAGTGTAGAGGAAGTTACAGTCTCAGTTCTGAAGGGCTGTGTAGACAGCATACAAGCATCATTATCCAACATAATAAGAATGGCCTTCACTTCAGGTATTTTTCCAGAGTACTTAAAAAATGCACAAGTTGTGCCATTACTAAATAAAGCTACTGCAAAAGGTATTGAAAACTACAACCCAGTTTCACCAGTACCTGTATTCCCAAAAGTAATTTAATCTGTTATGAAGGATAGAGTGTCTGACTGTAAAACTGAACTGGAATATGGGCTATTTCATAATTTTTTGTGAATGAGACCTACAAATTTTGAATTGTTATAGCATTACTGGTATGTAGGTCCTAAAATTTCCACAGATGACATCTCTCTTATGTACCTGCAATAGAAAGATATCCATCCACAAAAATTACACTTTATCGTTCACGTCATGCACATTATTTTTGAACATCTCACTTATTTTCTTTCAAGTGCCTAATCTTTTCAATTTGTTTTTATAATCACAGTGTCATTCCAATGAAGCAATTGGTTGTTGTTCATTGGCCTTCATTGGTCTAATGTGTACCTGTCTTTACATGGAAAATGGGGGAAAAAGAAGGCAGAGAGAGTTCACACACCTCTTGATCATAAATTTTTTGTAGAACAATAGTCAGATAAGAAACATACAAATATAGATGTTCCTCATAGTAGTGTATTGGGTCCAATCCTGTTCTCAATATATATAAATGATTTCCCATATACCAGAAGACAGAGAAAAAGTTCTCTTTGCTGATGATAGCCACATCATTGTCATTGATAGAAACAACAGAGCCCCTATTAGAAAAAGCAAATGAAGCTCTCAAAGATGTTTATGATTGGGCAGTGTGTAATAAACTAAGGTTGGGTAATTAATTGATGTTGGATGTAAAGCAAAAACACAGTATGTAATTCCTCATAAAGATGGAAGCATAGGTGATAAATTTATTGTGCAACAAGCACAAAGTTTTTAGGGTGGGCACTAACTGTCACCTAACATGCAATGAGCACAGAAAGATACTCAGCCAATGTACTGTGGCGACATATTACTCCTGTGTACACTCACGTATTAGCTATGGGATTCTTTTCTGGGGCTGAGAGAGACAAAACATGGACAATATTTTTAAACCACAGAAATGGATCATAAGAATAATAAGTAGTAGTTGGGCTCATTGTAAAGAGTTACATACAAACCTAGGCATCCTTACTGCACCAAGTGAGTACATCTACCAATTGGTGTTTTTTATCAGGGGGGAAAACATTACTAAGTAATTCACTAACAGTTCTGTACATAATATGGAACAAGAGCCAGTTTTGACTTAACATTTACCACGGAAAAGCAAACAAAAACCTCAGACCAGCATTTCCTACCAGGAAACAACATTCTATAACAAATTTCCCAAGGAAAGGGGAGAGATTATTAAATACATCTGTTCAAAAAGACAGCTAAAATGTTCTTCATAAGTAGTGCACATTACTCAAACAAAGATTGTGTGGTGGTTAATAACAAAAGGGGATAATTGCAACACACTGTCACATTTCAGTACATGGTCCCAGTTTACTGCTGTTACAAAAATCATGTGTCACGTTCTAAAGTGCATGATTGTAATGTCATATTATTCTCCGAAGTTCAACATCTCGCACATCATGGGGGAATGCTGACTCATATCAGGTGGACAGAGGGAAGTGCAGAAGACAAACATGGAGCATAGATGAAGGTTTGTGGCCCTGAAGTTAATTTCCTGAACAGACTGGAGTTAGTGCAAGGAGCATAGCAGCATATGCATGTCCCAGAAGTCATTAGCGGACACCCTTAGTGTATGGCAAAAACAGCAAAATTTTGTTTTATATTATAAATTATCTGTAGTCAATTGTGTAAATGAAAGAACATTCTACAATAGGGATGATCCGAATGAGGCAGTACAGCTGTTAAACAATACTGACCTCTTATGTGGGAGAATGGCTCTCTCTGGCTATCCTGGTTTGGGTTTTCCATGATTTTCCTAAATCACTTCAGGGAAATGCCTGGATGGTTCCACATCAAGGCCAGCACCTGTCCTACCCCAATATAGCATACTTCTGTAATCTATGTACATCTAAATTTTGAGCTATTAATTTTCATTGCATTACAGTGACAAATCTTATATAATTGTGATATGAACCTTGGATGAATAAAAATAAATAAGTAAGCGAGTTAGTAAAGTTCATAAACAAAAATAGAATGTTAATAAAAAATACTGTTAATAAATTCCAAACATGACTTCCAGTGCCAGAAATAAAATGTGACAGCTATCTTTGAGTATGAGTATGTGAGTATTGTTTTGAAAGCAGTTGATTAAAGACAGTAAACAGCTGGTATATATTTAAACTTAACCAAATCTTTCACCATAGTAAACCATACTTTCTAAACCAGTTTGAATAATAAGGAGCCTATCAAATGAATGGATTCATTCACTTCTTGTTAACTGAAAGTAAAAGGTAAGCTGAAGACATGTAGAAATAAAATCACATATGCTTACAAAATATTTGTCAGAAGAAATGTCATTTATGAGGAACCTCAAGGATCCGTAATGAGACCTCTTCTTTTCCTAAGTTAAATCAACAATATTCTTTCATGTGAAAGAATTACATTTGCTAATGACAATTCAATAATACAGTAGCAGTAAAAGCAGCAGCAAATGGAAGTATCCAACATGTAGTAAACTCTTGTTAAGTCAGCTCAGTAAATGGTCGTCAAGCAATTGTAAATAAACAGGCAACACAGGTTCTTGGTACCTGGACACAAAGTGACCTAAAATGGAACAGATACATTTAATACACCAAATTCAAGCGGAGTACAACCATGATCATTTTAAGATCATAATAGGGTACGGAAATCAGCATTCACTAACGAGTGCTTCCTGTGCATATTTATATGTGCATTTGAACTATGGGTTCATATTCTGGGTGAATTTCCCCAGCAGTAAGGGGCCTTCAGAATACAAAAGAGATCCACTGGGGTTATATTGGCAGCACAGCTAAAGTGGTCATGTTAACCAGTCTTCTAAAACACTAGTGTTTATTAAAAATTTGTGGTTGGCAGTGATAGGAGTAAGGAAAAAAAAAAAAAAGATTCTCTCTCTCTCTCTCTCTCTCTCTCTCTCTCTCTCTCTCTCTCTCACACACACACACACACACACACACACACACACACACACACACAAAAACAATAACAACAACAACAAAAAATTAAAACAGATAACCTTGACTAATACAAGTTTGTGTCACAAGGAACATGCTATACGGGACTAAAACAAGACACTAGGTTGTTTAAAATATTAAATATATACGCATTTAAAAGATCTACAGTATCACAACTTGTATCCAGTAGGAGAGTAGATAAACTTCAGTATATGTATTACGTACATGTAAACAAGATTACTTTCCTCTGTAGACACTAAGTTTGAATAAAGTTAAATATCATGTAGTATACCGTACTGCATATGATCAGATAGGTTGAATAAATTAGGAGGAGTGTTACAAACTTTGCCTGCAGGAAGTCAATAATGGCCAGCCATTCAGTTTCCTCATAGTTTGCATTGATAATTTTTGTAAATCAATTGACACATTCCACTTCATAGTGAAAGTTCTAAACTAGTTACATGAAATATACAAAATATCTGTGTATCACAACTTTTGTGTGGTTCATTCTTTTTCTTACCTCATAAAGTCTTCACCAACGAACTGTATGTGTATCTACTTACTCATCATTTGCTCTTTTTCTTTCTTTTTTCCCCACACTATAACTGTTTTTATAAACGTAACTAGACAGCTACTTACACTCCATGAAATCATAATGCAAGCCTTGCTAAATATGCACAACAAACAACTATTTTTCTATTGATTATTTCTATTTCATTTAGCGAGTTCCATGAATCCCATCATGACGGGAATTTCAAGAACGTAAAATGAGTCAAAGTAAACAATGTGAAAGAGAAGCAAGTATTAGATATGAATTCTATTGCATTGTATTAGCTCTTAACAATGTTTAAACTGCTCTGCACAAGGAGTCTATATGCCTTTAATTTTCTTACATTATCTCTTTTGGGAGCTAGTTAGAAACTTCTGTATCAGACTAGAAACTTCTGTATCAGACTAAAAAATTCCATTCTGAATGTTAGACAAGGAAGCAGTGTCTTATTTTGTTGCTGTGTAAATCACAGTTTATCTGAAATAAATTGTATTCTTAGTTGTAGACAATTTACAGAGGAATGAGTATAAGAGTTCTAGATTTTTTGGCCCCAGATGAGATAACTCATACGCCTGTGGGAGTGAAAGAATGCAAGAAAGCTGATGCTCCTGTCTTCAATCAGAGACAGTGGCAGATAATCTTAAATGCAAAATGAGATGAGTTGTAGGTCTTTTAATTCCATTTAAGACTGTTACTCTTATAGAATCCAACCAACTTTACACCTAATATCTAACTTACTATATGAACATTACAAAAATATTAGAGAAGGAAAGTTGCTACTCACCTTATAGCGGAGATGCTGAGTCGCGATAGGCACAACAAAAAGATTCACACAATTATAGCTTTCGGCCATTAAGGCCTTTGTCAGCAATAGACACACATACATACATGCACCACACACACACACACACACACACACACACACACACACACACACACTCATGCAAATGCAACTTGCACACGTCTGCAGTCTCAGACAACTGAAACCACAAGTTGCGTTAGCGTGTGTGTGTGTGTGTTGCTGACAAAGACCTTACTGACTGAAAGATATAATTGCGTGAATCTTTTTGTTGTGCCTATTGCAACTCAGCATGTCCGCTATATGGCAAGCAGCAACTTTCTTTCTCTAATATTGTCACATTCCATCCTGGATTTTCCGTTGTATGAACATTACTACATATTTCTTGTACCAGCACATGAGTTAAGAACCCCACAACACACTTTTAAATTGGAAAGTGAGAAACGAGGTACTGGTGGATGTATAGCTGTGAGGAATGGTCATGAGTTGTACTTGGGTAGATAAGTTGGTAGAACACATGCCCATGAAAGGCAAAGGACCCGAGCTTGAGTCTATCTGGCACATACTTTTAATCTGCCAAGAAGTTTCACATTTAATTTTTTTGGTATAAATTAGTTGTAGGCTTGTTCCATACGGTCTGGGAGTTGTAACTGATACAATAATGTAGTTTTATTATGCTTTTGTCGTTGGGCAAACCTTTTTTGAACCATGCACTGTAGTCATTTATGTAGATCAGGGGTAGAAGTATGCCCAATACCACACCATGTGACATATTATTTTGTACCCCCTGTTCTGCACTTAATTTTACCTCTGTGGCTAAGTTTCTGTGTGTGCCACTCAGCTCTCTAACATGGAATCCATCTGTTAAACTGGAATTCCATTAATTGCATATTTGTTTGATTTACCAAGTAGTAACATGATCAAAGATGGTGCCGTGATCGTACGATTATATTATGGTACCTATTAGAAATTTTGTCTTCAATTTTATGGGTAGGCATTTGCTTTCTTAAGCTCCTACAAAATCAGGTACTGCATGTTATGTAGCTGATGTATGGGCATTTTAGCTTTTAAAATCTCTGAGAAGACCTAGCGTAATTTAATTTGATGTATTGATTTAGGGTTAATATTGAGCATGAAAATTAATCACAGATTTAGAGAAGAATATGAATTGATCATTTGATTGTAAAGATATTTTTACCAAAATTTGCATCTTTCTGACAAGTAAATGTAATTGTCCCAGTGTTTGCATATTCTGCTGTTAGGTGTTCAATAGAGGATACCAAACTACAGTTATGAATCAGTAGTTAAACAACAAAATTGTTGTTTGGAAGCCATTGTGCTATAGCTTTTATGTAACATTCCTAAGACTTTCATGGTGAATCCTGCAGTGTTTTCTCGTATATAGGTTAGTTGTTGTTGACAAGAACTGAAGTAACACACTAATGTCATTACTGTTAGTAAATAAGATCACAGAACAAAGTATTGGTCATCCTTCTTAAAGAACACACTGGACACCCCTAGTCTCCATCTTCTTCTGTCCTGACCTTTCTCAGTGTTCATATTCCTTGCTTCCATTGCCTCTTCCACATCATTTTGCCAGTTGCATTGTGGGCGTTCTCTTTTCTTCCCATTTAATGCTTGGCCCCAGCCTTTGCATCATTTTTTTCCTTCCATGCTGCATGTCTATCCTCTTGCTATTCTTTTACCCACAACCTTAGGGAACATGTCTGGAGTGTTCTTGGGAATGTTCTGCATTGTCTGTCGCTGATGTGGTAACAGTCTCACCTTTGTTTTTTGCTCCCTTTTCCCTTTTTTGTTTCCCTTCTCCTCTTGTTCCTCCGCTTTGGTGTTTCAAGTTCCTCTTTTTCTTCTTCCTCCCTGTGCACTCCTGAGGCCAGCCCATGCATCTGACGCATAACAGGTGACTGGGTAACGTGTAATTCCCAGCCCCGTGTCGACAGGTAGGATTTGTACGTACCCCTGGTACAGGCCAGGCCCATGGAGGGGTGATTGCCTGAGCTGCAACCTTCCCAAATTGCCGATTGGTCCCTCTGTCAGGTGTTCAGGAGGTGTGGCCTGAGGTGTGAAAAACCACCTAAGGCAGGTGTGCCTCCTTGTGAAGGGGGCCCCCAGTTGGGAGGAATGCACCATCGGAAATGCTGGCAGTTGTGGGGGATTTTGTCGGAATGAGTCAATCACCTTCACAATCAGCGTCTATGAAATGTAAACGTAAATTCAAAGACTCATCCTGCTGCACCAAGGTTTTTTTGTAGTCTCATGTACTGAAGATGGTCAGTCCCTAGCCACGGTAAATCCATTTATTATTCAGAAAGGTGTGGATGCAATTGCTGGCCCTGTGAAATCCTGCTCTCATTTACGGAATGGCACTTTGCTTTAGGAGACTACTTCTGATTCTCAAGCACAACAACTGCTTGTTGCCTTGCTTCTCCATGGCTACCCTGTTCGTGTTGAGGCCCACAGAACTTTGAATTTTTCCCATGGTGCAGCTTACACTAGGCTGCTCGATGGTCTAACAGTAGCTGAAATCCATTCTTACCTATCTGATCAGGGTGTCATTGCCATCCATCATGTAATGAAAAAGGTAGATTCCTTCTTAGTGCCCACCCATACTCTTTTTTTCTCACCTTTGATAGAGTGGTGCTTCAGTCCAAGATCAAAGCAGGCTATGAAATTATCACAGTCCGGCTGCTACCAGTGTCATCATTTCACCCACACTAGAACGTCTTGTCGACACCCAGCCAAATGTGTAACCTGTGGTAGGGATGCGCACGAGGGCGATTGTCCGCCTCCTTCTCCCTGCTGTATCAACTGCAATGGTGGCCATGCCGCTGCCTCTTGGGATTATCCCATGTATCTCGATGAGCGGGCTGTCCAAAAGATCTGGGTAAAGGAAAAAGTGCTTACCCAGTTGTTCACAAGTTATTGGCTAGTCGCAAACCCTGTGTTCTCCTGTCTGGCACCTAAGTTCTGTTCTTTTTACGCCTCGCTCCATGAAGGACATGGCTACACAGACATATGACCTCAAATCCAGCTCTAAGGTTGTGAAATCGCCCAGTGTCAACGTAACATCGCATCCCATGATCCAGCTGTGCAACAAGCCATCAAACTCTCACCTCAAGGGGCAAAGCCACCAGCTACACAACTGGTAGGCTCGAAAGGACAGGAGGAGTACCCCCATGAAGACTTCCTCTGTCCCTTCAGCCAAACACCTGAGTCTTCCTCTAACCGGAAAGGCTTGAAGTAGTCCACCAAAGGCAAACGGTCTCCTCCTTCGCAAACTTGAAGATCCTCTTTGACGGTGTTGCCACATGATACTTTCACCAGGCCGGTCTCCGTGTCGCCGGTGCACACCACCAACCGTTTTTCAGCAATGGACTCCACAGACCAACCACACAAGCAATCCAATGCTTCAGGGGACCACATGGAGCAGGATCCTCCTGTTTCTGTGCTCTGTAGTAGCAACTCTTCACCGGCTGTCACTCGGCAGCTGTCGAGGTGACACCCCTAAATTTCTTCCTCATCATGGCTGTTCTCCAATGGAATGTTAGCAGCCTTCAGTCCCGCAAAGAGGATTTACAGCTGCTTTTAGCATCGCAGTGTCCCCTTGCACTCTGCCTTTAGGAAACGAAATTGCGCCCTATGACCGCTTTGAGCTTTCACATTTCTTACCAACTCATTTTGACCTCCCACCTGAGGTCCACGTTCCATCTCATGGGGGTGTCATGCTGCTCGTATGGGATGACATTCATAGTCAACCCATCTCCCTGACTACCCATCTTCAAGCTGTTGCAGTTCGCCTTTTCTTTCCACACCTGACTTTTCCCTCTGTACCATTTATGTCCCTCCATCATTCGATGTCACAAGGGCAGGCTTCCTTCAGTGTATTGGGCAGATACCTCTCCCATTTTTGCTACTCGGTGACTTTAAAGAGCATCATCCCCTTTGGTGTTCTCCCAGGACCTGTCAGAGAGGTGCCCTCTTGGCTAACCTTCTTAACCAACTTAACCTCTTCTACCTTAACACTGGAGCACCCAGTTTCCTTTGACTCCTCGCACACCTATTCCCATTTGGACCTATCTTTCTGCACTGCCCAGCTTGCCCATTGTCTTGAGTAGTCCGTTCTTTCTGACACCTACTTGAGCGACCATTTCGCGTGTGCTATCCATTTGCTGACTCCTGCCCCACCCATGTGCAAGCCCAAATGGCAGCTTACTATGGCTGACTGGCAGCTTTACTCCTCCCTGGTGACCTTTGAAGAACAAGATTTCCCCAGTTGTGATGACCAGGTGGAATATCTGACAAACATTATCCTTAATGCTGCAGAACGTTTCATTCCTCACACTTCCTTCTTACCACATCGTGTCCCAGACCCTTGGTGGACTGAGGCGTGCCGCGATGCAATTCACGCACGGATGCATGCAAAGTGTCATTGCGTTCTTTGGGATAGCAAAAGAGCTAGCTGGATTTCATTCACTAGTTCTTTTAACAGTTCCGTCCCTCCCTCTGTTGTGTGGCCCAACCTCAGATGGCTCTCCGGGACCCAGATCCATTCCCCCGTTTCCGGTCTGACAGTAGCAGATGATCTCACTGTGGACTTTATCGCTATTTACAACACCTTGGGCTGCCAGTTTGTGGAAATTTTGAGCTCTTCTCACTATCACCCTGCCTTCCTCCATTGGAAATGAGCGGGGGAGACTCAGGCGATACCCTTTTCTTCTCCAAATTGTGAGTGCTACAATGCCGTCTTTATTATGAGGGAGCTAGATCATGCTCTGTTCTATTCCGATCCTCCATCCCAGGGCCAGATGCCATCCATATTCAGATGCTGCAGTACCTTTCTCTAGCTGGCAAGCACTTTCTGCGTAATACGTACAACCACATCTGGGCAGAGGACACATTTCCCAGATGCTGGCGTGAAGCCACCGTCATACCCATACCTAAGCCCAGTAAGGATAAAAACCTTCCTTCTAGCTACCACCCCATCTCTCTTACCAGCTGCATTTGCAAGGTGATGGAATGTATGATTCATGCCCGGCGGGTATGGTGGCTCGAGTCTCGCAATTTACTGATGAATGTACAATGTGGATTTAGAGTGTGGCAATCTGTAGTTGACCATCTCATTACTTTGTCCATCCATTTGATGAATGGTTTTCTGCAGAAATCCCAGACTGTGGCCGTGTTTTTCGATTTGGAGAAGGCCTAAGACACCTGTGGGAGAACTGGTATCCTCCGTACTCTTTACACGTGGGGCTTCTGTGGCTGCCTGCCCTGTTTCCTTCACACATTTTTAAAACAGTGAGTTTTCAATTTGCTTGTGGGTTCTGCCTTTTGGACACCTTTATTCAGGAAAATGTGCCTCAGGGTTCCATCCTGAGCATTGTCCTTATTGCTATTGCCATTAACCATATAATGGCCTGTCTCCTGCTGGGCATCTCTGGCTCCCTTTTTGTTGATGATTTTGCCATCTATTGCAGTTCTCCACAGACCTGTCTCCCTGAGTGGCGTTCTTCAGCAATGTCATGATCGTCTTTACTCCTGGAGCATTGACAATGGCTTTCGCTTTTCCACTGCCAAAACTGCCTGTATGAATTTCTGGTGACAATTTGTTTATCCCACCATCTTTACATCTTGGGCCTGCTGCCCTTTTGTTCATTGAAACTATGAAATTCCTGGGGCTCATGCTCAATAGGAAACACTCTTGGTTCTCCCATGTGTCTTACCTGGCAGCCCGCTGTACATGGTTCTTCAATGACCTATGTGTCCTCATTGGTACTTCCTGGGGTGCCAGTCGAACTACCCTCCTCCACTAGTACCAGTCCCTTGTCCAGTCGAAACTCGACTATGGGTGCTTTGTTTGTGTGTCTGCACGTCCACCCCTCTTACGCCGTCTCAATACTATACACCATAATGGCATCCGCTTGGCCACGGGTGCCTTTTACACAAGCTCAGTTGATAGTGTGTATGCTGAAGCTGTAGAACTACCACTGTCCTACTGCCGTGACTTCTCCTCAATGCATGCCGGTTACGGGCCGCGTCCCTCTTCTCTGTTACTTCCTGGAGTCTGCTTTTGGCACTTGCTACGGTGGCTTAACTTCACACTACCTCCAGCTTTTCCAGTGGGTGTGGACCCTTCACCACCTTGGCTTCGTGAAGCAGCCCATGTTAACATTGGCTTTCATTCGCTTCCTAAGGACACTACTACAGCCTCAGTCTATCGCCTTCAGTTTCACGACCTTCGCATGGAACTTCATGATAGTACCTTTGTCTACACTGATAGCTCTCGGACTGAGGCACCTGTCTTTGATATTGGCTTCCGGCACACTGCTCAGTATTTACAGCCAAGCTCTTCGCCCTGTATCAGGCCATGGAGTACATCTGGTGACACAGCCTTTTCAATTGTCCTGTGCTCAGACTCACACAGCGCCCTTCAAAGTCTACGTGCACAGTACACCGCCCATCCCTTAGTGCAGTGGGTACAGGAAAACTGTCACTAGCTCACTCTTGATGGAGCCAGCACAATGTTTCTGTGGGTTCCTTTTGATATTGGTCTGCCAGGAAACAAGGCTGCTGATGCTGTTGCCAAGGCTGCAGTCCTCATACCTCAGCCCGCGAGTTCCTATATTCCCTCTGATGACCTCTGTGTTGCTGTCTATCAGGAGGTGGTGTCCCTTTGGCATCGCCATTGGTCCTCCCTTCATGGGAATAAGCTCCAGCTTATTAATCCTCTCCCAGAGGCTTAGACGACCTGCTCTGGGCTGTCCCGCTGGGAGGAGGTCATTTTAACAAGGCTGTGTATTGGGCACTGCCTTTTTAGCCATCATTTGATAAGTGGTGCTACCCCACCACTTTGTACACATTGCGCCCAAGTTTTAACTGTCCGCCTTTTCCTGATGGAATTCCCATTTTTTAACCATTTACGTTTCCACTTGGATTTGCCGTCTGAGTTATCAGCCATTTTACTTTTTATCCACCAAGGCAATATGGCGAAGGCCATTTAATTTTTAGTTTTGCACCTCCGTTTCTGTATGGTGTCTGTTTTAGCCCTTTTTCTACATGCCTGTTTTCAGCTGTCTTGTATCATGTCAATTGGGACTGATGTATAGTTGTTTTTTAACTCCTCTCAGTCTTCGTGTTCTGTAGTTTTGAATTGGGCGCGAATGACCCCAGTTGTTATTTGCGGCCAAAAGCAAAACAAAACCAAAACCTTTCCTTCAACTGGGATCAAATCCATTATAGTATCCTCTTTGGCTTCTTATTCACGTGGAAGACCACATGAGCTATTTTTGTTGGATGTCGTCACAGATATCCCTATCCATTTTCGTCCTTTGTCAGACTTTGTAATTTCTTATCCTATCCACCCTAGTATAGCTTGAGTTTCATGTTATGTAATCCATCTCAGTGCCGAGCATTTAATTCTTATTTACCTATTTATTTATTTTTTACTAACATCTGAGGCTTCTACTCTTTTCAGAACTACACTTCGGGCTACATTCTCTTCCTAATTACCGCTCACTCTTTATAAATCTTACTAGTGATTTCATCATTACTTGTGCCCTGTTTATTCTTCGTATACCTCCAAATTATTAACTTTTTCCATTCCAGTGGCCAGGTACTCTCACTTCTTGTTCATGTTCAGTCTGGCCTTATTGTATTGCTCTTTAAGCTTTCTTATCACATAACTCAATCATCTTCATCATCTGCTAGTACAATACAGTCATGTGCAAAATACACTCTAAATATCTTGGTGTCCTCTCCTGTGACTCACATAATCTGGCATTCACTAAGCCAAGTCTGCAGAATTGCTCATTGATACAGGTTAGAGTCAGTGACAGCCCACATCCCTGCCACAGACCCTTATTCACCTTGAATTCTTCTGTACAGCTGCTGCCAATCCTTACTCTCACTGTGTTATTTTCATGTAGTATCATGACAACCCTTTGCAGTATTTGATCTACTTCTATCTTTCTCAGCTTTTCCCCCGGTTTGTTGGTGAGCACATTATCATGCCCTTTCTCTAGGTGAATCAATGCAACATGGGTTTCCAATCTAACCTTTGTGCATTTTTTACATATTACTTTGATTGTGAAGAGGAGTACATTCAAGTATAGTCTTCCGGTGAAAGAGATTACTACCAATCCTCTACAATTTTTTGGTTCAGTACATGACCCTTTCTTATGCACTGGTCGTATGTAACATAGTTTTCCATTCAAATAGATAATCTCCATTTAATACTCTTTCAAGCAGCCCCCTGGGCATCTCTAACAAACTATTATTTATGGAGAGAAAAGTGAGTAGAGTTTGACATAACAGAACATAACTTGGAAGCAAAGGCTGTAGAAAAGTCAAGATATCTTATTTAACAGTGATAATCATTAAAATGAAGTTAATGTTCTTTTCTTGTTTGCTGTAAGAATGGTGATATTTGGACATATTTCAAACACTACAAAATGGATGGCTTATTTTATGTAGGGAAACACAGAACCAACAGTCAGTGGGTTTCAGGTAGTATGATGTGGAGAGTGAGTTTAAAGACACACGATGAACTGAAGTACATATAATAGATCAGTAATGGTATGAGTACATAATATGAAAATAATCATAAATAAATCGAGTCCTTATACAAAGCCTATTGCTTAACTACCTCTCAACAGGAAGAAATGAAATTATGGGCTGGCTTTGAAAAGGGTAGGACGTGATCATCAGCAGACTGACCACACAGTATATTGGCACAGAGATTGCTGTAGTCAGTGTCAACCAGTAAGGTGCAAATTGGGTGGGGTAACTGGCAAGCATAAACACAGACTTGAAACACCCCAAAATAATGTGATATACACTGATGGAAAAAAAAAAAAGTTGCAACACCAAGGAGGAGTTGTGTGACATAAGCAAAAGTTGGCAAGCATGTTTCTACATCTGAAACATGACATCTATTCAAATTTCACACTAGTTGCTTAAGAGTGGTGCTAGTAACATGACTATGAGGATGCAAATCACATTTGCTTTAAATGCATGCTGTAAAGGTTGTAACAATTAGTTACCATTGAGACTGTATGTGGTCAGTTGATGTTAGCCAAGACTGCCTTTAAGGCGACAAAGAACACCTCATAAGTTTCAACAAGGCCGTGTAAAAAGGCTACAAGAAGTTGAATGTTCCTTCTGTGATATCGCAGGAAGACTTGGCAGTAGTGTAGCCACTGTACATCGTTGCTGGCAGCAATGGTCTTGGGAATATGCATTCGCAAGGAGACCAGCCTGTGGACAGTCACATGACATTGCCGAGAGTGAAGACCATTGTGTTTGGCATATGTCTCTGGTGCATCGTAACACATCAGCAGCTGCAATCTCACCATCAGTTGGTGCCATAGTGATGTAACAAACTGTTAAAAATTAGTTACTTTGAGGACAGCTCCAAGCCAGATGTCCTGTAGTGTGCATTCCACTGACCCAAAACCACTGCCATTTGCCACTTCATTAGTGTCAAGTGAGAGCTCATTGGAGGGTAGGGTGGAGTGCTGTGGTTTCTGATGAAAGCTGGTTCTGCATCAGTGCCAATGACTATGTTGGTTAAGAAGCCAGTTGAGGGCCAGAAACTGAACTGTCTGCATGCTAGACACAGTGGACCTACATCTGGAGTTACTGCCAGGGGTGTGATTTTGTGTGACAGCAGGAGCTCTCTCGTGGTTATCCCATGCAAGTTTATAAGTTAGTCTAGTGATTCAACCTGCTGTGTTGCCATTCATGAGCAGCATTCCAGCGGGTGTTTTCCAGCATGCTCTAGAGTGTATCAAAATTTTGCCTTGGCCTGCTCAATCTCCAGATCTGTCTCCAATCAAAAAATGGTTCAAATGGCTCTGAGCAATATGGGACTCAACTGCTGTGGTCATAAGTCCCCTAGAACTTAGAACTACTTAAACCTAACTAACCTAAGGACATCACACACATCCATGCCCGAGGCAGGATTCGAACCTGCGACCGTAGCGGTCGTGCGGTTCCAGACTGTAGCACCTTTAACCGCTCGGCCACTCTGGCCGGCTGTCTCCAATCAAGCCCATCTGACAATGACTCCAGCTTTATCCACAAACAACATTAACTGTCCCTGTATTGACCAACTGAATGCAACAGGGATGGAACTCCATCCCACAAACTGACATCCAGCACCTATACAAAATAGTGCATGCACGTTCACAAGCTTGCATTCAACATTCTGGCAGTTATACCATTTATTAATATACCAGCATTTAATGTGTGCAGTGGTTATGTCATGCTTACATTAACCATTGATCTTGCAGTGTGAATGACTTAAATATGTTAGCTACAACAGACAAATGTATTCCTGAAATTTCATTGTTTTCATTAATTATTTTATAGCCTTCAATTTAGACTGAATGGGAAAAAAGGTTGGTCTGTTAATTTTTTAGACTAAAAACAAGTGGTTTTTGTACTATATGAAGTTAACTGCCTTCATTAATTACAATAATTTCTTTTACAGTGCACTTGCAACAGCTGCACAACCAGCCAAGAAGAGTGATGCCTCTAAACCAAAAGAAAGCTCTCAACCCAAGGAAAGTCAGTCATTTACCATGAATTTATTCCGTGGACTCGCAGAAACAGCACAAGTTTTCCCATACCCAGAGGTGTTAAATGCAGAACAGAGGGATTCTTTAAGTATGTTGGTGGATCCAACAGAAAAGTTTTTTCAGGTATGTGAGAATGCTTGCAACTACACTAAGGCCAAATGTCTCCTAACAGTTTGCTGGATACATTGTGTGTGATGTTGGGCAGTCCAATCATATAATTATGGAAATACAGCATAACTGTGGAAGTGTAGCATCCCGTCAGTAATTTCACAGGACTTACGTGTATTCAGCTGCACTATCAGTAATGTTGTTGTGAAGTGGTAAGCTAGGAAAGCACTGAACCAAAAAATAACTCTGATAGAGGTAAGAGTTAACTCACGGGTACTGTCAAAAGACATGTGAACCAGCAGTTGGATGTTACTTTTTATTTTTGCAGACATCAGTTTCAGCATAGGTTTAGAAGTCAGTGACATATGATACATCAAAGGGCAACCCGATACAAACTGGTAGAAGCTTCATCTGGTACTGCTTCTTTTATGGCAGTAGCATGTTTAGATTTTCTCTATCATTTGTCTGAAGATATTAGATGTATTCGATCATGATTTCCCTAAGGCAAATTTTGGAATGGTTCCTTTTTAAAAGACACAGCTGATTTCCTTCTACAATCCAAATTTGTGCTTCATCTGTAATGACATCATCCGCAATTGGATGTTAAATTCTTAAATTTGGTTGGTTGGTGGATATGGGGGCAGGGGTCCAAACAGTGAGCTCATTGGGCCCATTGGATTAGGGGAAGGGTGGGAAAGAAAGAAGTTGGCCATGCCCTTTCAAAGGAACCATCCTGGCATTTGCCTGAAGCAATTTAGGAAAATAATGGGAAACCTAAATCAGGATGGCTGGATGTGGTTTTGAACTGTTGTCCTCCCAAGTGCGAGTCCAGTGTGCTAAACCACTGTGGCACCTCTTTTGGTCTTCAGTTTTCTTTTTTTGTCTATCATGGGCATGTTGTTGGCTACTGGTGCTTACAGAACCAGGCCCTTATTCAATGTCTCATTTTTTATTGGAGCAGGGAGGGAAAAATTGAACGCTGAACTGTTTTGTTACTCTTTAATATTTTATGTAAGTTATAGTTAACAGCAGATTTTCTTTATTGAAGTGATATTTTATTTTCATCTCATTCATTATTTATATAAATAAATTGCAGGAAGTGAATGACCCTGCCAAGAATGACTCGTTGGAACGTGTTGAAGATAACACTTTAACTGGCCTCTGGGATCTAGGATGTTTTGGGCTTCAAGTTCCTACTGAACTTGGTGGTCTGGGACTTACAAATACTCAGTACGCTAGACTAGTCGAAATTGTTGGTGCTCATGATCTCGCTGTTGGCATTACATTGGGTGCGCATCAGTCTATTGGTTTTAAGGTAAGTCTCAAATTTATGGTTTATGTTACCAAAAGATAACAGAAAACAGGCATCATTTCTTTGCTGTTTGTAGAACCATTAACATATTGGAAAATGTATGTACATGCTTCAAATTCTTGTTTTTAAGTAATTAGTAATTATGTGATGAGTGATAATTTGAGGAATGGTGTAAGCATTCTCAGTAATGGGTTTTCTCTGAGTGAAATCTCACAAGCTTGAAGTAAACATATTCATACGGACATTGATTCAGTATGCAAATATGCAGGCTCAGGATTGCCTTCATGTCTAGTATTACTTCATCATCATGCTTCATAAACTGTGCAGATGTTAGTTGAAACTCGTTTGGCTACCACAAGGACAATACACAAAGCCTTTTAACTTTTGTGAGAAACCTTTTTTACAGGACCTGCTCCAGAACCTCAAGAAATTTTGTCCATATGTTTAAAAAAGAAAGTAAAAAATCAATGTCCAGAGGCTTGTAGGTCAAAAAGAAATCAAAATATAAAACAGCAAATCAAAATTAAATTCTTCATGTTAGAAAAAGTATGTTGCCACCATTCAACAGCCGTAAGTGTACTGCTGCTAAGGTGATGTAGTATTCACTATGAATGATGGAAAAAAGCAGCTTAAATTTCTAAAACTCATTAAGTCCCCAGAGCCTGACGGAGTCCTTTCACAGTTCTGTACATAATATGTGAGTGAACTAACTCTGCTGTTGAACTTGAGGTACTGCTGATCCCTTGAGTTATGTTCCCCATTACTTCAAAAGAGCACAGGCCTCACTCATACACAAAAAAGGAAGTAGAATTGATTCACAGGCCTACCATCCTATGTCACTCACATCTGTTTGGAGCAGAATACTAAAACACATTCTTGGTTCAAACATTATAACCCATCTGGAACAAAATAAGCTTTTCCGTGGAAATCAGCATGGCCTCTGAATATGACACCATGTAAAACTCAATTTGGGCACTTCAAACATGATATCCTCGGTGTTATTGGTTAGCAAACCTGGTGTTTGTAGAGATTTCAAAAGGTTTTGATTCAGTACAACATGATGCCTTTTAAAGATATTATATTCTAATCGTGTATCTAATTAGGATTGCAATGGGACAAAAAATTTAAGACATTCAGTCTGTTACCCTACAAGGAGAGTCCTCCATGAACAGTGAAGTAGGTCCCTTAGTGAATGTAATTGGACAGTTGGTGTTGCTGTTACATGTGGTTGACTAAGTGGTCATTTCTGCAATAGTAATGAAGTAAAACAAAGCAGTTAGCACATTAGTTAAGTTATGGTCAACTATAATATTCAATAACAGTATAAACACACAAACTAGTGGCAACAAGAGTTGTCATGCTCTTCACTCCTAAAGCACAGGATTAGAGTTCATCTGCATCAGAAATGGATATTTTCCATTATGGTATTCACCATTATCCTGGCATCATTTGTCCATATGTTTTGTAGCCCAAATCTCAAAATTGCATTGTTTGAAATGCTAATCTTTCAGCGGTGAGATGGTCTTGTGTTATCAGACATGATTTTGTGAGTTTCTTCTCTGCTCTTAAGATTTCAGATCTTTCCCTGCACAAAACACACTTCACTGCCATTGGCCTATGTTTTACAGATTTTGGCATCCAAGTCCTACTCTACGACTTCTGTAAATAACATCCAGTGTCACCTGCAATTCTAGCTCCACTCGGTTATTCTCTGGAATCCTGAACTGTCTGAGATTATTCTGTCTCTGATATTGGTAAAGTTCAACCCATGGAAAATCCAGGATGGACTGCAACAATATTATGAAAAGGATATAGTGGAGATGCTGAGTCACAGAGAGGCACAACAAAAAGTTCAAATTTGTTAGATTTCAGGACCAATTTCTGTTCGAGCATTTGTGCCCTATCCTCAGTTTCTTTAAATGGTTTGTTCAGAGCACAGATCTCACTTACATTCACCTCCAAAGATTGCTGTATTCTGTCCATTGCTGCTGCAGTGATAGCATCTGTGATGGTCTGGACAAGAAGCCAAAGTATGTCCTGTGCTTGAAGAGTGGCATTAACCTCAGCCTTGACAAGTGTGGTGATGTCAGCGATGCCAAGCAATGTGGCTGCAGCTACCAGTGTTGGCTTGACCCCAGCATTCTCAGTGGCATGGCTTTTGGTAGTGCGTGCTGTGTGTTGTTAAGTTTTTTTTTTTCATTTTGAAAGCAGAATCATGTAACATATGCTCAAAATGAGTTGCTAAAGTGACACTACACTCTTGTTACATGAATCTTGAATATACAGAGCAGTCTAACTACTTGATAACCCTCCAAATTTCAGGTAAACTTGTGAGCCAAATTGGCACACCTCACTCACTCACTGCCACTTTGCAACTACTTTAAGTGTAAAGTTGAACCGTTCTGCTAGTGCTCTGTTGTCAAGATTGTTGTGAAGTATAGTGACAGTGGAGCAATGTTTCAGGATGGCTACTGGTGCAGAGGTGTTATAATTGCCCTTTCCATTTAGTTAGTTGTTAGTGTGTGTTTTAGTGAACATAAAAGGCCAAAGAGAGAAAGGGTAATTAAAGTGGATATGAACGACAAAAATCGGCAAAGCCAGTGTTGTATGCCTATCTTTAACATGATGATGCTTGACCGTTTGAAGATAATTAATCACTTTTGTGCATCAAAATTAACTCTACAATAAAATGATGCTCATAAATTGGCAACAGGTTTTGTTGTCATGCAACTGAATGAAGATACATTCATTTTCTGGAAAGTGTTGTGAGCACACAAGCCTGTAATGATGGCAGCTGATCCATTGCATCATCGTAGTATGAGTACCAACAATGAATATTTGCCGAAAAACATTGAAAATTATCAGATGAGGACAATGAGTAAATTAAATAATACAAATGAATAAAGTAATTATTCATATTAGTATAATTCAGCTTATTTAAAATACTATCGTGAGAGACCACCTTTTATTCCATCTGTGTGTGGGAATGCGCGCGCGAGGGTGTGTGTGTGTGGGTGTGTGTGTGTGTGTGTGTGTGTGTGTGTGTGTGTGTGTGTGTGTGTGGGCGCGCGCGCGTGTGTGTGTGTGTGTGTGTGTGTGTGTGTGGCGTGGGCGTGCGCGCGCGCGGGTGTGTGTATCCTCTCTTTACTGACAAAGGCTGTGGCCAAAAGCTACATGCGAGTGTCTTTTAATCGTGCCTGTCTGCAACTTGACATGTCTTCTTTAAGGTAAATAGCAATATGTCTTTCCTACATTGTGGATATTCCTACCAGGGGTTTCCAAGGTAATCATTTCTTAGCCAGCATTATCAATAGAGAGGAGG
The DNA here is from genome assembly GCF_021461395.2 of Schistocerca americana. Lineage (NCBI taxonomy): Eukaryota > Metazoa > Arthropoda > Insecta > Orthoptera > Acrididae > Schistocerca > Schistocerca americana. The sequence continues at coordinate 448,906,399 of NC_060119.1, read as the reverse complement.
TGCAGCGTGACCAGTAAATGTCAACATCCACAAGGAAGTCAGTAGAATTTAGGAAGGTCAATATCCGACCCTAAAAAAGTTCTGGGCACTGCTGGAATACTGATGGGATAACCAGTGGTACCATCGAGTCTATTGAAACTAGTTTTAGAATGGTTCGAGTACATGTTGGCTAAACCAAAAGGCCGAGTATGAATCAAAAACAACCACAATTAATAACAGTTACACTACTATCAAGAATATCGCAAAATTTGCCAGGGCTTCTCTGCCACATTCGCCTTACAGTCTCAGTTTATTGCTGTTTGGGTCTTTCATAGATGTACAGGAGGAGGGTGCAAAATTCTGTAAGATTATCTGTGGGCTCATGGTTTTAGGAAGGTGGCATAGTGGATAATCTCTGAAACAATAGTTAGTGACTATGTGCAAAAATAATAGTAAAATGCTGAAAAAATTTATTTGTCTTACATTCTGTGTATACCACATAATTCCCTTGGATAATGTTGGTTGTGCCCTTGGAAAAACCATTCAGTGCGTTTTCTTCCCTTTGCAACTGCCAACAAAATTCTTGAATCAGTTTTTAATTTTCTTTCTGTTCTGTTCTTTTGTACCGGTATATTGTGAATAATAATTAAGTTGTTGTAGTCATAGTATGACTATAAGCAAGTAACTGATTATGTTTTTATTTAATTTTAGGGAATCCTGTTGTTTGGAACACCAGAGCAAAAGAAAAAGTATCTTCCACGAGTAACAACAGGAAAAGAATATGCTGCATTTTGCTTAACTGAGCCTTCATCAGGGAGTGATGCTGGTTCGATAAGGTGATAAGAATTTTGGAAAAAAGCAGCTACTTAACATAAAGGCCATTGTTCTCTGCCTACACTGTTCCGCTACTACTAAGCATTCACTGAAATTTACATACATGAGACCAAATCTGTAGTAATAATAAAACTGTATAACCATCATGTCAGTCTGTTTGAACACACTAATCTCCAAAACTACTAGACGAATTTTCACAGGGACAACGTATAGCCTTTATTTAATCTAAATCAGACCACCGAGAGAAAAAGAAATTGTAATTTGTAGGTTCAGGAGTCTGGTCAGTGTAAAAGTTTGGATGTTCACCTTAGTGACAGTATAATACACCAAAGAACCAACAGATGGGCTGTTAGTTCTTTTTTTTACCTCAGTGGCAAAGTATTTTCAGAAGTTTACGTCAGTGACAGAATTAAGTGCTGCAATCTTATCTTTATAAATACAAACTAACATTGAATTTATTTGGCTAGGATATAAGGATGTAATGGTTCCACATAGTGTGTTTGACTTCTTGGGTAGGAAAAATGAATTTACTGAAAAAATGATCCCATAAAGGTACTGTTTTTATTGATTATAGACTCCTAAAAAGTTTGCAAAGATCCTTCTTTACCCTCCATTGTGAAGAACGCGTATATCCCAAGTATTCTAATAAATTATAGGACAAAGAGCTAATAACGAACACTTTGTCATTTTTCAGTATCTGGAGATTTTTGTTTTTCTAGCTGATATGTACAAGCGTAAATCTCTTTTTATCCCCAAATAAACTGAAATGAGGTAGTTCTTGCCTTTGCAAAAAATAAATAAATGATCACCAATTTTATATCTAACGGGGAACTTTGGTAACTCAAACAAATGAAATATTGATGTGATGTCAAAAACACATGCATTCAATGCTGTGACTTATTGCTATATTTCCTTTTGCTTAAAATAATGATGCAATCCAAACAACCACCTTTTACACTGTCCTGATATTGTTGAAGAGCTATTTAGTCTTTATCATAAGTTAAGTCACACAATCATTATTTCATCATCAGACATCACTCTGTACTGTACAATAAACTTTCTGCACTGACTCATCATCATCATCATTTGAAAATGTATTTAGTGGGGTGTTCGATGTTGGACTCTCTGAATGCAATGTGATGTTAAATCTGAGACTATGGCTTTGGTTGATGAGCATATTGTTCTCTTACATTTTGCCTTGTCCATTTCATTGAAATCCCACATTTGCACTCTGAAGACAAAATAGCTGTGCAATACTATCAGGCCAGAAGAAAAAACTGGTTGTCCAGATGATGTAATTAGTCTATATAGCAATAAGGCTTGCCATTGAAATGTGTTTCCCTCCCCCCCCATTCTATCACATCAGTATGCTGTTCCTTCGTGTTACCAAAGTTCCTCTAGAGTAGATTATCATTCAACTGTCTATTGTTGTAAGATGTGCAATTTGTGAATGGCTCATACCACCATGTTTGGGATGAGTGATTTTTATTCTGCGCACATTTTCATGCTGTTGTGAGCTTTCGAGATCATGTATTTCCCTTGTAAGTGAAAAATATGGGAAAATGATGACCATTTACACTTATAGTAACTATGTTCAATTAAGCAGAGATGAAAAATCTCCCTTTCTCACCTCTCTGTTTTAATAATCTGTCTGTGTGGCAGAGCTGATCCCAATGCTCCCTGTAGTCACCTCTGATAGGGGCAAAGGAAATTTGGACAAAAAGTGCTAAGTTGCAAAATGAACTCAACTTTCGTAAACAGACTTATCACTTGTAAATTAATGATACTGTGATAGTTTCCCTCCACTTTATGCGAATCGTGACTTTGTGATTTGCTCCCTTCAAATACTTTGCAGTTTAATAGTTATGTATCAGAATACAAAGCCCAGCTGGTCCTAAGACTTTTTTGTCAGTTACTACTATTTTTACGTGGGCACTGCTTTCTTCTTTGGTATAATAATAAAACTCAAAACCATCATCATAAGAAACTTCAAAAATTCTCATCAGTGTTTGCTAACAATATAAATTCACATAAGAACAAGCAATGCAATTCAAATGCTATTGAAGACTAAAAGAAATTAACTTTTTACTGCCACTTCTCATAAACTTCATCTACTTTTGTGTTTAGAAAATGATTCACTGAGATACAAAATAATGAAATTCAACTTTTCTAGCCTTTTATTTTTCCCCAAAAATTTGATAATCCATAAGAAGAGAAATGTGACACTGTCATTATTTTTTCTTTCAGTCACCAACAGGTAGGGAATTTGGATGTAATAAACCTGACCAAAGTTGAATTAGTAGTGTGTGTGTGTGTGTGTGTGTGTGTGTGTGTGTGTGTGTGTAACAGAAAATGACTGGCTAGCATAAATTGCCTGATTAAATTATTTTAAGGTGGTATTTGCTTGTTTGGTGTGATTAATTGGCACAATAAAGTTATTACATATACAAACAGGCTAGTATGATATGACAATTTAATCAAGTTGTAGTGTTGTAGAGCTTTGCAGCTGATGACCTTGTTGTTTAGGGCCCCCACCACAAATCATCATAGTCTACCGCTTCGTATTAAATAATAATTGATGCTTGAGTATGGATCATGTCTGGTGTTCCTGGTGAAATCTTCTCACATTTAGCACTAGCTGACTTAAAGTTTCATATCTTTACATCGCACTCATACTGACAATGTGCTGTGGCCAATACAAAGTATTTTTAAAATATCTTGCAGTGAGACATTCTTGATGCAACTGTATATTTTGCAGGAGCCGAGCTGTCTTGTCTCCAGATGGAAAGCATTATATACTGAATGGAAGCAAGATATGGATTAGCAATGGTGGGATAGCAGAAATTATGACAGTATTTGCTCAGACTCCAGTCAAAGATGAGAAAACGGGTAAGCTAGACCTTTTGTTATGGAGTTAAAAAGACTGGTTAGAGCTACGGTTGAAGAATTTCCAAACATTTGTAAGATACAGTTTCAACAGAATTTCCCCTTGCTTATTGATTACTTATAGATTTGTTTTGTAATAAATGTATCACATTTGTTGGCTGCTTTATGCAGCAAATGTTTGTGTTGTAGTATATGTACATCATCACACTGTGTCTTCTGTATAGTTGTGAACTGGTTTGTGACGGAATGGCAGGCATCTGCTAACCTGAATTTAAAATATGTAGCAGAGTGACTTCCTGTCACATCAGCAGCTTGGTGTAAATTGGGAGATAGGGCAGCCACTGCCTGTGCACTCCATCATTGTCATTTTCAAAGGTGGTCTCCACTCACACCAAGACTGCCATTTCAAGAACAGCAGATGGCTCTTAATTAATCGTGCATGATGCCTGCAATAGAAAGAGGGTTTTGATTCTTGCCTTATGTGAGGTATCATATGAAATCATGTGAATATGTAAATACCATAATTAGTGAATTTGTCATTTGCCAGTTTTCTTCTTTAAAAAGTAACATGATGTGCCTGGTTGGTTGCAGACATTTACTCTTCATGTTTTCCACAATGTGGGTTGAAGTAATTCACTTCTGGGTCAATAATGTGTATGAAGAGAGACACAGGTTGAGAAACAAAAGTGACAGGGCAATCTGTGAAACATAGTTTGCCTTGTTTATTTGCTTTGTTTTGGCTAGCTTGAGAGATCCTAAAAGTAGCTGCACTACCACTGGTTTAGTTATGAGCTTAACATGAGCCTACACTTTACATGTCCCATACAGACACAGTATGCCAGAAGTAAATAGAAAGGAAATTTTTAGTTCTTGATGGTATATATGGATATCACCTGGAAAAATCACACAGTATAATCCTGCTTTTATGTTCCCGGAATGAAGTTTCCCAGCATTTACTACATTTTTTATCGCTTTTGTCAAATTTCCTATGTCCACAATGTTAATTCGCACTTTATTTTGCATTAACATCTTTATAGTTTTCCCATGATTTATGCTTTATAAAAAAAAGTTCGTGGAGAAAAAACTGATGTAAAAAGACACTGGCATGATGTTGGCTGTGAAGTAGTTTTTATGAATATTATGTGGTTAAGTTTCTGGACACCAGGGTGCTCTGTTCAGCAGATTCGAACCAGTAAACATGTAAAAGTTGTAACTATTCATCTTGTATCTCCTGCCATTGCCAAGCTCTGCTCGGTGCCCTACTGCACATGCACAGTTTTGTGATTGTTGTGATCATCGTGACACCTTTGGTTGAACCACATTTAGTGTTTTTTGTCGTTTGGCCACTTATAGTGCTAGTTGACACCTTCACTCACTTCACTTTGCTCAAATATTTTTGGTTTAAGCACAGAGCCAATTACATATTTTTTTCATGCCGAGCAAAATATGTTTCGAGAATTTACTCTCATTGTCAGGTGCAGTATTTACATATGTATTTTTTTGTGATGTTACACAAACAATGTGAGTGATAGTTTAGCATGTGTGTGGTTTTCTACATAACTGAGGAGACACAGTACCTGATCACCTCAAAAGGATGACTGCAGGGCAAGGGATGCAGAACAACACATATGCAGACACCACACAAAATACTTGGATAAATATTTGCACTTGACAGAGAGAAAAAAATTCTTGAAATGCGTTGTGTAAGTATGAAAAAATATGTAACTGGTGCAGTATTTCATTATTTAAATAATGAATGACAGCTGCAGGATATCCAAAAACATTGATTGATGTGTGAAATTGAGTCAAATGTTCCTACTTCCTGCACAGTTATTGATTCCAGTTACATCAGCAGTTTTTATTAGTTAATAAACCTTCATTAGATAATAAACAAGTCCCTGACAAGTATTCTGATCCCTACTATGTACATATATCATACATAAAGTGCGAAAATGTAAATGAGTATCACATAAGCAACTTTTACAGCTTAAAACATTATTTCCCACACTGTACATTTTATAGCATTTAACAACATTTTTGAAGTCCCATAAAAAGTGGGGTTTCACTGTATTTTCAGTGTGCTAAAATAATTTGGTTCAGCTACCATAAGAATATTCGCCAACTTCGGGGATTCTAGAAATCGCTTAACACGTCCTATTGTCATTCGTTGATGTCCTGTGAGATAATATTTTGGGTCACTCTTCACTTCGAGAAAAAGTATTCATTTAATAATGAGATGTAATTAGAACTGAATTTGGGGTTCACACTTGTATGTTTTGTAAGCAAACATTAGAACAGTTAGGAATGCTATCAACATTTTATTTTTCTTCTTTATCATCTGTTGTCTTTACTCAGTCATTTGCTCTGGTTTAAAAATAAGTACAATGGAAAGAAAACATAAATTGGGACTGTGATGGGCAAATGATGAAAGTGCACAGGTATAACATACGTGTAATCTTCCTCTAGAAATAAAATGCCCAACAGCAGAATTGTGATGAAATGCAGATAGAATTCTTCGTAAATTTCACATTATCATTTGCTTCTTTGATGTGCACAGAGGTTGTTACTCGCAATTCTGCTTCCTTTAGTAAATATTTTAGTAGCTGATTTATGAATGAATGATCATGCTTGGTTTTTTACAGCATGATCATACACCAGCTCATATCCTCAAAAGTAACTCTTATTCTTCTAATCCTCAATTTATTGCAGATTTTTAACTAAAACTGTCAGGTACCAATATTATATGATGATTTCTACAGAAATATTGGTGGCAAGACTTTGTACTTTGTGTAAAGCATTTAGTGTAGTACATCTTAAACACTCAAATGGTGATAAATCATATTTTTTAGCTTTTAATGTCTTCTTTTGATGTGCATTCAATTCAGAATGATACACCGTATTTTGCAATTTTTAGTGTAATCTTTTTGGGGTACACACACACACACACACACACACACACACACACACACGTTATAAAACTGATTGTCTTTTGTTTTTAATTTAGGAGAGGTGAAAGACAAGGTAACTGCCTTCATAGTTGAACGTTCATTTGGTGGAGTTTCTTCTGGCCCACCAGAAAAGAAGATGGGAATCAAAGCCTCAAATACAACTGAAGTTTACTATGAAGATGTAAAAATTCCCATTGAAAATGTCCTTGGTGGGGTGGGTCAAGGTTTCAAGGTATGTGTAATATTGCTGTCTCATAAAAATATGGAAGTAATTGTAATTATAATGCAAAAACATTACAGTTCGAAATGTATTGTATGAATTGCTATTATTAAATGAATTATTTTTTAATCCACATTCATTTATTTCTTCAGCATTCATTTAGAGATAACAGACAAAGAATTTGACCTTCATCCTGCTTCTGTTTAATCTGTTGCTTTTGCTCACGGTACTTCGATTTGTTCTTTTGATGGCCAGTGTTGTTTAATTATCATTTATGATTTCAACCAATGAATCTGGTTGGTAATGCTTGATAATTCATCTACATCTACTTGGATACTCTGCAAATCACATTTAAGTGCCTGGTAGAGGGTTCATTGAACCACCTTCACAATTCTCTATTATTCCAATCTCGTATAGTGCGTGGAAAGAATGAACACCTATATCTTCCCGTACGAGCTCTGATTTCCCTTATTTTATCTTGCTCATTTCTCCCTAGGTAGGCCAGTGTCAACAAAATATTTTCTGATTTGGAGGAGAAAGTTGGTGACTGGAATTTCGTGAGAAGATTCCATCGCAACGAAAAACGCCTTTCTTTTAATGTTGTCCAGCCCAAATCCTGTATGACTTCAGTGACTCTCTCTCCCATATTTTGTGATAATACAAAACGTGCTGCCTCTCTTTGTACTTTTTCGATATACTCCGTCAGTCGTATCTGGTAAGGATCCCACATTGTGCAGCAGTATTCTAAAAGAGGACGAAAAAGAGTAGTGTAGGCAGTATCCTTAGTAGATCTGTTACATTTTCTGTGTGTTCCTTCCAATTTAAGTTGTTCGTATTTGTAATTCCTAGGTATTTAGTTGAATTTATGGCCTGTAGATTTTACTGATTTATCATATAACTGAAGTTTAATGAATTCCTTTTAGTACTCACGTGGATGACCTTACACTTTTCATTATTTAGGGTCAACTGCCAATTTTCGCACCATTCAGATAGCTTTCCTAAATCATTTTGCAATTTGTTTTGATCTTCTGATGACTTTATTAGTCGATAAACGGCAGCGTCATCTGCAAACAGACTAAGACTGCTGCTCATATTGCTTCCCAAATCGTTTATATAGCTAAGGAACAGCAAAGGGCCTATAACACTACTTTGGGGTTTCCTCTGTCTAGCCCGGTTTTGATGCAGTGGAGTTTGTTTATTTTGTTTAGTAATATGTAATTCTCCATACGAAGGCAGTCAACCAAGTAAAATTATAACATTATTTGTGCACACAAAGAAGTTTTTTTACACTGCTGTACAATTATTTAATTTATACATTAGGATATTTCACTCCATTGTGAACAGTTGGTTTTATATGCAATTTAGAACTGCAATTGCTGCTAGGACAGGATTGTTGCTATTGTCATCATTTATGTTGGTTCCAAGTTATAAAGGCACTTACAGAGAAGTCATGAATTAAGTTGGTTTGTAAAAGTACCTGTGGCCAACATCCTATAGTAATTTGGTAGGAAATTATGAAAAACATCATCTTTGACATAAGGGCTTTTTCCTGTTATTGTTAATCTTCTGTTAACCTAATAGAAATCTCTTATGTCTCACATCTCTGGTTGTTCCTATTTCAGACCTTAATGTTTTTTGGCAGCAACACATATATGTGGCATAAATTGTGAGAATACTGAAAACAATAAATAGGCTTTTCAGTAGTTCTCCTTGTTTCACATTTGCTACAATCCTCAAGGCTCTCTTCTCCAGTATGAAAACCCATTTTCATATTAATTTGACAGGTCACACCTCACATCTTTATTCCATAAGACAAAGCATAAGACTAAACCAAAAACAAGGGTCCTTAATGATTTAAAATTAAGGTATGGCTATAATGTTCTTAATGTATATAGATTGGCTATCACTTTTTTGCAGAAATGATCAACTTACTGCTTCCATGAAAGCTGGTCATCTATGTATAGATCCAAAAATTTACAGCTGGAAAAGATCTTTGACAAAATGTAATTGTTCACAATATTTTGTTTCTTTTGAACACTTGTTTTGAAGTGAATAATACTTTTTTTCTGTGTTAACTTTTAAGTTCTCTCTTTCAGCTCTAGTTTTTTTAAATAAAGTTTTGAATCTCTTCAGTTATGTTGGACTTACTGCCTGCCAAACAGATTTGTCTTCAGAATATGTAGTATTAAAGTGTCTATTATCTAGAGAACTTGGAAAATCAATTACATAACATGTGAACTGGGACTATCCTAAAATTGAGCACTGAAGAGGGCCAATATTACTACTTCCTGCTCTTGATTTCCCCACCTCTAGCACTTCTTCACTATCAAGTACACAAAGAGCCAAAGAAAGTGGTACACCTACCTAATATCGTGTAGGGCCCCCGCAGGCATGCAGAAGTGCTGCAACACATCATGACATGGACATGAATAATGCCTGAAGAAGTGCTGGAGGGAATTCACACCATGAATTCTGCAGGGCTGTCCATAAATCTGTAAGAGTACGAGGGGATGGAGATCTCTTCTGAACAGCTCTTTGCAGGCCGTTGTGCAGCTGCCGACAAGTCGCGGCCTGCCGAGAGGCCCCGACTCTGCCACGCCAACTCCGAACTTAGAATTTCTGGGGTGTCACAACTTGCCTGTTACCTGACAGTGATCACCATTGGAGGTTACCCTCTGAATTGCCATGGGCCACAGTGATGTCATTTGAACTTTAAATGCCATTATGAAACACAAAACATTGAAGATTTGCCTCACAGTGGTAGCCTGTGGTCAACACCACCAGCTGATGACTGATACCTACAAATTACGGCTTGTATGTGCCACTAGAAAAATGCAATAGAAATAAGTGCTACATTTTTATGGAGAAACTGGGAGGGTTGTGTCAGCCTAGAATTGTGATCAATGTAGTCTCTAGGGCACCCATAATGAAAAACAGGAGGGGGAAAAAAGCAGAACTGCACTGTGGTGCACAAAGATGGTGGGCAAGGGAACACTAGGACTGGAACCTGACTCAAAATCAGCTTCTCTTCACTGACAGTTGCGTGATTGGTCTGATTCCGAATAATTATCGTGGAAGAGTGTGGAGGTAGCCAGGTAGGCACCAATGCACATCACAGGCATCCAGATCCATAGGTTCAGCACGAATGTAGGTCAATCACAGTTTGGATTGTATCAGTTGCAGATACCAGACACCACTTGTCACTGTTGAGGATAAGTAGAGGGCTGTTAAATATTGGAACAAAATCCCCCAGCCTTAAATTCAGCACTTTGACAAGAGTTCATCTTTCAAGACAATAATCCACAAGTGCACTTCCCTCCAGAAAGCCAGAATCAACTGAATGAAATGGCCTGCAATATCAGCTGACATGAACCATAAGGAGCATGCTTGGTACTGGGTGACCTGGAAGCCCCTGTCAAAGAGTAGGATGGGCTGAAGTTGCCCTGTCTTAACCACCTTGTGGACTGAACATTAAGAGGGGCATGCTATAATATATGAGGTGAGGCAACAGCGGATTCAGAATTTTAAAATGTGTACTTTTGATCAGGCTGCCTTTATTTTGATTACTGTTTTGTTTCTATTTCACAATATCTTTATACTTCTGGAAGGCTTATTCTTTCAGACCCTGCTGCACATGAATATAAATGTATACACATTTATAGAAAAGCAGGTGGTGTAAAATGTTTCTTGAGCTGTTTATTCACTGTACATTTGGGCAGTTTTTGTTACTGCAGTGCACATTCTCAGTTGTCCAAAATGGCATGACAGAAAATATATCCATACCTTAACATTAGTTCTTCCTAACTGAAATAGTTTTTGCTCACCATATGCAATTTCAAATGAATGTAGAGCAGTCTACAGTTCAAGAACGGCTAAGAAAAAAAATTATATATATATATATATATATATATATATAGTGTGTGTGTGTGGAGAGAGAGAGAGAGAGAGAGAGAGAGAGAGAGAGAGAGAGAGAAACATTCCACGTGGGAAAAATATATCTAAAAACAAAGATTCTGTAACTTACCAAACGAAAGGATTGGTACGTTGATAGAAACAATAACAAACACAAACACACACACACAAAATTCAAGCTTTCGCAACCCACGGTTGTTTCATCAGGAAAGTGGGAAGGAGAGGGAAAGACAAAAGGATGTGGGTTTCACTGTTTCATTCTCATAGTTAATACATTTTCCTCGAATTCTGCTGTTCAGTATTCCTAACTTCAATGTTCCTAACATGTCCCTTACTCCACTGAGGCAATTCTCTAGTTTTTAAGTAGTCACCATTCTACTTCCATGGGTTGTTTACAGTTAGGTAGCAGCAGTTTTAAATATTTAGGGTTTATTAACACAGAGGTAACAAGTCGGTGAGTATTTGAGGACAGTATAATGTAATGATTTCCTTGTAGCACAGCAAAAGCAGCATCTGCAATTCCTTCACTCACCATTGTGGCTCTTTTGGTGTATCTACTTCCATAAAAACAGCTCATTGTGGCACATATATTTTTTTTGAAAGTGGTCGTTCGTGTACACATCATGGCCAAGAAATGGTAATTGTCATTATATTTGAATCTTTAAGAAGTAGAAAGAGGTTTTCAGAAATCCTAACATAATGAAAATTAAATTAATAGATGCAGATGCTGGGTTGCATTTGTCAAGTTAGATTCTACTAATCTTAGGTAGGAAGACAGTGATATTAATAAAATGTTCTGTACTTACATGAGACTTTTTATTTGATTCACAGGTTGCAATGAATATTTTAAACAATGGTCGCTTTGGGATGGCTGCAGCACTTGCTGGCACAATGAGAGCAGTATCAAAGAAAGCAGTAGAGCATGCCACAACAAGGGTACAATTTGGTCGAAAAATTGACACTTTTGGAAGTATTCAAGAAAAGATTGCTCGAATGGCAATGCTTCAGTATGTTACAGAGTCTCTAGCATATATGATTAGTGGAAACATGGACCGTGGATCTGTTGATTTCCAACTTGAAGCTGCTATTTCAAAGGTAAATGAATAAAAGTAAACATACATGACAGTGCTGTTTTTGTAAGATGTGTTATTGCCTGAGAGTGGCTTAGAAATGATATGTTGAAAATAACACTTAACTAGTGTTTGGCATCTAGAATTTTTTGGGCCTTCAGTTTCTTACTGAACTAGGCGATCTGAGACATTCGAATACCAGTATTATATTGCACAAAAATGTTGCTTAAAGTCTCAAATTTATGGTTTTTGCTGCTGAAGGCTAACATCTCATATAAGCGAATAGTGATTATGTAATGAGTAGTAGTGGTTGGATGTTACAAACATATTCTCAGTAACTGCTTCCCTCTGATAGTGAAGTTTCACAAGTTCAGTTGAGGTAAAATTATCTGTAATGCCATTTATTTGTTACACGAATGTGCAACCCATCTCGTCACTGCCATCATGTCTAGCATTACTTGACAAATTTGCTTCACAAATAGGTCTCCTGTGTCACACAGGCCATTATTGGAACTTTGTATTAGATTTGGAATACTTTCCCTGTGTGGAACTAACCTATTTACAAGGACTGCCATTTTCTGGAGCCATGTCCTGGAATGAAAGCCACACTACTCAGTACTAAACATTCTTTTCCTCCCAACTTGTACACCATCTCATTTACAAACTGCACCTTGTATTACATTGCTTCCTTACTTTAAGGTTGTTATTCTTTTCACTGCTTCACGGAAAGGCTTATTTCATATGTCTCCCCACCAGGATTTATTCCATCCTTTCAAAAGTGAAACTATCTTACAGAAGATTTGAATTAGGGCTGTGTAATGGCTCAACATATAAGTGAACAAAGTGAAACAGCTATAATTATTAGCTATCTTTAAAATGCACTAAATAAATTGTGCTTATTCAAGCTAAATTTAATACTGTAAGTTAATATTATAAAATTAACGGGAAACCTTCTACTATGAGAAGTTCCTCCTTCCTAATTTTCACTCAGCAGCTGCTATGTGCTACTGCTACATTAGTGTCTATGTAACACACACACACAGATATATATATATATATATATATATATATATATATATATATATATATATAATAGAAGGAAACATTCCACGTGGGAAAAATTATATATAAAAGCAAAGATGAGGTGACTTACCGAACGAAAGCGCTGGCAGGTCGACCTGCCAGCGCTTTCGTTCGGTAAGTCACCTCATCTTTGCTTTTATATATATATATATATATATATATATATAATAGAGGGAAACATTCCACATGGGAAATCATCTGTGTTTTTATATATATATACGAAAGCGCTGGCAGGTCGATAGAAACACAAACAGACACATACATACACACAAAATTCAAGCTTTCGCAACAAACTGTTGCCTCATCAGGAAAGAGGGAAGGAGAGGGAAAGACAAAAGGAAGTGGGTTTTAAGGGAGAGGGTAAGGAGTCATTCCAATCCCGGGAGTGGAAAAGGATGGGTACACACACACACACACACACACACACATCTGCACATACACACACAAGCAGACATTTGTAAAGGCAAAGAGTTTGGGCAGAGATGTCAGTCGAGGCGGAAGTAAAGAGGCAAAGATGTTGTTGAAAGACAGGTGAGGTATGAGTGGCGGCAACTTGAAATTAGCGGAGGTTGAGGCCTGGCGGATAACGAGAAGAGAGGATATACTGAAGGGCAAGTTCCCATCTCCAGAGTTCTGACAGGTTGGTGTTAGTGGGAAGTGTCTACATAACTCGGACGGTGTAACACTGCGCCAAGATGTGCTGGCCGTGCACCAAGGCATGTTTAGCTACAGGGTGATCCTCATTACCAACAAACACTGTCTGCCTGTGTCCGTTCATGCGAATGGACAGTTTGTTGCTGGTCATTCTCACATAGAAAGCTTCACAGTGTAGGCAGGTCAGTTGGTAAATCACGTGGGTGCTTTCACACGTGGCTCTGCCTTTGATCGTGTACACCTTCCGGGTTACAGGACTGGAGTAGGTGGTGGTGGGAGGGTGCATGGGACAGGTTTTACACCGGGGGCAGTTACAAGAGTAGGAGCCAGATGGTGGGGAAGGTGGTTTGGGGATTTCATAGGGATGAACTAAGAGGTTACGAAGGTTAGGTGGACGGCAGAAAGACACTCTTGGTGGAGTGGGGAGGATTTCATGAAGGATGGATCTCATTTCAGGGCAGGATTTGAGGAAGTCGTATCCCTGCTGGAGAGCCACATTCAGAGTCTGATTCAGTCCCGGAAAGTATCCTGTCACAAGTGGGGCACTTTTGGGGTTATTCTGTGGGAGGATCTGGATTTGAAGGGATGAGGAAGTGGCTCTGGTTATTTGCTTCTGTACCAGGTCGGGAGGGTAGTTGCGAAAGCTGTTTTCAGGTTGTTGGTGTAATGGTTCAGGGATTCCAGACTGGAGCGGATTTGCTTGCCACGAAGACCTAGGCTGTATGGAAGGGACCGTTTGATGTGGAATGGGTGGCAGCTGTCATAATGGAGGTACTGTTGCTTGTTGGTGGGTTTGATGTGGACGGACATGTGAAGCTGGCCATTGGACAGATGGAGGTCAACGTCAAGGAAAGTGGCATGGGATTTAGAGTAGGACCAGGTGAATCTGATGGAACTGAAGGAGTTGAGGTTGGAGAGGAAATTCTGGAGTTGTTCTTCAATGTGAGTCCAGATCATGAATATGTCATCAATAAATCTGTACCAAACTTTGGGTTGGCAGGCCTGGGTAACCAAGAAGGCTTCCTCTAAGCGACCCATGAATAGGTTGGCGTACGAGGGGGCCATCCTGGTACCACACACACACACACACACACACACACACACACACACACACACACACACACACAACCTTAACATTATTTTGCTGATGATGAGCAAGGATGCATAGGCCTGCTTTTCCATACCAGAGACAAGCAAACAAGTGGCTAAGCAAAATGAATTTTCACTCTGCAGAGGAAAGGGTGTTGATTTGATATTTCCTTTGGAAGGTTGAAGAGGTACTTGCAGAAGCAAAACTGGTGGGCAGTTCGTGAGTCATGAGTTGTGCCAGGATAACTTAGTAAGTGGAGCATTTTCCTGCAAAAGGCAAAGGTTTCACTCCATCTGGAACACAAGTTAAATATTCCAGTAAGGGTCAAGTAGCAGAGCAGTTTGGTTCACTGCATGAAGTTAAATTATAAGTTTCAAAATGTAAAAATTAGTTTTCAACTGCAGTAAAGATCAGTAATCACATTTAATGAAACCCCCAAATGTAAAGTTCATTGGTGTCCCAAGAGATGCAAAAGAAAAATGGAAACAATGCAGAGAAATCTAATTAAGAATTTTGGTTTTCACTTGAGTGCACTCATCCAGTACTGCACAAAATGTTCAGCGATATGGATGTAAAATTTCTTAACAGCGTTCACTTGACCTCGTAATTTAATTACCAGTTCCTGTGGTGCAGGTTATGTATATAAAGACGTTTGAGGGGATTTGATATGTTTATTTCTCACTTAGTTGCCTTAAAGGATTTTGGGAAAAGGCCAGTTTTATAAATCATGAACTGAAACTTGAGAAGACTCATCACATAACTGAAATTAATACAACCTTACATTTTTATGATACTAGAAATAAATGTTTGAGCAGTTTTACGAAAAGGATAGATAATGGCAATATTGTGAAAAGGATAGATTGCTGTTCACCATATAGAGGAGGTAAGTCAGACAGGCACAACAAAAAGACTGCTATTAAATGTGATCTTTTGCCTTATTAGGGCATAGAAACACACACACACACACACACACACACACACACACACACACACACACACATACATATGCACGCACAGGTGCGTGACCACCATCTCTGGCCCCCGAGTGTGTGTGTGTGTTATCCTTTTCCTAATATAGTCATTATTCCATCCTGGATTTTCCATAGCTTAATTTCAACAGTTTCCAGTTTCTTACATGTAATGTTGCAGAGTTTTGTCTTGTTGCTTTTGCAGGTATTTGCTTCTGAGGCTGCATGGACTGTGACAGATGAATCAATCCAAATACTTGGTGGTATGGGTTTTATGAAGGACTGTGGACTGGAAAGGGTTTTGAGAGATCTCAGGATATTTCGCATTTTTGAGGGCACAAATGACATATTAAGGTTGTTTGTGGCATTGACTGGTAAGTAAAATTATAATTCAACAACATATTATGAAACAATCTTTCTTACAGCCCTTCATTCTCTCTTACTGTTAAAACTGGCTTGAAAATTATGGCTCAAAGAATTCTACAGAGATTTCAAAATGAGGGCAATTATCGAATATTGTGACAGGTGATGTAAGCTGGATCTATCATTATGAGGTTGAAATGAAACACCAAAGTATGGAATGGCAACATTTGGATTTACCATTGAAAAAGAAAACAAGAACAATGTGGCCTGCTTGGAAAGTTACGGGCAGAGTCTTGCAGGATGCAGAGGGTTATATACTGGTTGATTTTTCTTGAACCTGGACAGGGCATAAATGCTGTCTGCTACATTTAGACACTTCTGAAGCACAATAACACACAGCCTCATTTTGAATTGAAATTGAGTCAGTAGGGTGCGAATGTCTTCTGCATCCTTCCTACAGTCTGTACTTTTTGTGCCCTCAGACTACCATCTTTCCATTTCTGACTGCTGCAGACCATAATGGCTTGTTAATGTCTTCTGGAATGAACTTCTACTACAAGCAAATTATCAGACTTATGGTATGGCAGGAAAAATATGTATCTCTTCTTTCCCAGTAAAATTCAGAACCTTCTCATTAGTTGTCCGAAAACTCTGCAAATCTTCCACTGTAGAACTACATTTCAAAACCTATTCTGTTCTAGTGTGAACTGTTCCTCATCCACATTTCACTGTTGTGTAACACTACATTCTTGACAAATACCTACTGAAAAAAGAATTCCTAATATTTAAATTAATATTCTCTTCTTGCTGTTGCCAGTCGGTATTTTATATTCTCTTTACATTGGCCATTGTATTTCAATGCCCAAATAGCAAAACTTTTCTACTACTTTTAGTGTCCCCAACCTAATCTATCAAGGTGGTAGCACAACAGGGAGCATACTTGACTCATTCAGGATGACGACAGTTCCAATTTGCAACCTGATTTAGGTTTTCTATTATGTCCCTAAATTATTTAAATCCATCCTTCACTAATCAGAACTAGCCTTCCATCTCTAATCTTCGTTCTGTCCTAATCTGATTCTCTCACATCACCAGATTTAATTCAACATTCCATAACACTTCTTTTACTTTAGTTGTTGTTCATCTTACAATCTCTTTTGCAAAACACTATCCATTCCTTTCAGCTGCTCTTCCAAGTCATTTGCTGTCTTTGACAGAATTACATAGCAATCAACAAACCTCAGAGTTTTTATGTCTTCTCCCAGAACTTTCATTTTCTTTCCAAATTTCTCCTTGTTTCCTTCACTCTGTCACAGTGACCTTCACAATTTCTTTCCATCCTTTTAATAACTCTCTCTCTTGAGCTATGTTGTGAGTGGTCCACCAAGCTATTTGACACACACACACACACACACACACACACACAACCATCTCCTTATCTTCTGGTACAAAATGAGAGATAATTGTGTTAAAATTCTTTCGAGCTTCCAGTCATGTCAAGTGGTTTAAAATCCTCTGCCATTGTCATGTGGTGACTCTTTTGGTTGCTGCTACGTCACTTGTGCTTGCTCCGGCACCATATAAGGTAATGTTTTCAGTGCTCGCCTGCCACACTTGCTTCAACCCTCCAATGGCCACGTCCCAAGCTGTACTTAGTTGCAGGTTGCTGTCTTTATTGAGGGTGTTGTCAAAAATTGTATCTCAACTCCTTCTTTTATTACACTGTCTTAGAAACTATTAGTCTGTGTAATAACTGATGTCTCTTCAAATGCAGTATGATTTCCATTTTCTAGAGCATATTCTGCTATTGCTGATTTCTAATGGTACCGAAAACAAAAGCATCTCTTGCGTTCTACACAGCACTGTCCAATAGTATGCACAGTCTGACCGACATAAAACTGTCCACACCCACACCCTATTTTATATATTCCTGGCATTCTGAGGCCTGCATCGTCTTTCACAGGCCAAATGACCTGTCGAATTTCAGTTGCAACCTGAAGAAGAAATTGATTTGATGCCCCTATAGGAGTCAGTTAATCTTTCCTGTTACTGAGCCACAGAATGGCAAAGACATATGCTTTTTAGAATCCTCCTCAGGGTCCCTCTGCTTCAGATTTTTGGAGGAGGGGGAGGAGGAGATTAGTGTTTAACGTCCCATCGACAACGAGGTCATTAGAGACGGAGCGCAAGCTCGGGTGAGGGAAGGATGGGGAAAGAAATCGGCCGTGCCCTTTCAAAGGAACCATCCCGGCATTTGCCTGAAGCGATTTAGGGAAATCACGGAAAACCTAAATCAGGATGGCCGGAGACGGGATTGAACCATCGTCCTCCCGAATGCGAGTCCAGTGTGCTAACCACTGCGCCACCTCGCTCGGTCAGATTTTTGGAAAGAAATCTAATAGTTGCTGTAGCTGTTTTCCTTGAAAACTTTCCCTAATGGCTCAGTTCCTTGGTTTTCACCATCTGAGACATCTTTCACTCAATTTACCAAGGTCCTCTGAACAGAATGTTTCTGCAACAGAAGGTGATGGCTGTTAGCGTGCATATATCGGTCTGTGTGTGTGGGTTTCCAGTAAATGCTGTGGCTGTGGCATCCATTTGCTTTATGGCAGACAAGGATATCATGTAATGGCAAGGCACCATCTCTCTCTACCTCCATTGCGAATTTTATGTTGTCATGGATATTGTTGATGCAGTCCAAGGATTCTGTTTTTCACATCCATAAGACCAGACAACAAACGTGATGATGTCAGTGTAATGATAAAAGCAGCTACACTTTGCAGAAGCCATGTCCAGGGCAATGTCTTCAAAGAACTTCATAAACAAGTTGATTATAAAAGGAGCTAATGGACTCCCCATCATGATGCCGCCCATCTGATAAAAATATTCTACATCGTACAAAAATAATTATAGCAGTGTGTGCTTAAATAAATTCACAACGAGGTCATCAAACAACTGGGAGAGCAGATCTAAATAATAATTGATGGGAACACACGTGAATGACACAACATCAAAGCTGACCATAATATCTCCTTCTCCAAGACACAGGCATTTAATTTGACTGAGGAAGTTGATCACATTGTTGATGTGGTGCACACAGTGACCAACATGCAGAGTAAAGAGGCTGGCCAGTTGTTTCACGAGTCTATAAAGTGGCAATCCAATGGTGATCATGAAGGGAATAGGGTTGTGTCCTTCTTGTAAACTGTTAGAAGGCCACTCAATGTAGATGGTAGAGGTGCCATAGGAAGGAGATCTTATGACATTCTATTGAGAAGCTCTGATGTCTTCCTCATTATTCTGGGCATTTGTTCCTTTGTTAATTTTTTGATGTGTGTCCTCCTCCAGCATCAACTAAACCTTCGCTTCAGTCAGCTCATTCCATAATGACCACTGCACTGCCTTTGTCAGCTGGCAGGACTATGAAGAGAGGATCATTTCAGACTTCTTCAAGATCATTACATTCAGATCTTTTCATGTTGGAGGTTGGCAGCTTGGATTTTAAGAGAATGTAGCTTGTTTCTCAATGAATTTCTTTAGCAGATTCATTGGGCTTCTTGTGAACTGCTTGTGCCACACCACTTATTACGTCAGTGAAAGGGATACTGTGTGATGATGGTGCAAAATTAAGACCCTTCGTAAGAGCCGAAATCGCACGTGCATCGATGTTTCTCATAGTCATGTTGATAACTGCGTGTTCTGTTGTTTTCTACTCTGCCCCATACTGTTGCTGTGAAAGCCAGTTGAATTTCCCATTCTACCTCTCCTTGGCTGTTCTGTGATGACATTTATTGTGCTACTGTGGCTGCATCAATCCATTCCCAATACAAAACTGAGAGTAACGCTGTCAGCTGCAGATGGACGGCTATTAGCTCGTAGGCATTTGTATTCAACTGCTTTCTGGTGTGACGCACCCTCTCTAGATGAAGCTAGCATGACAAAATATTTTCTTGGCTGCAGCAGTATTGATATGGTGGCTCACAAAGGCAAAACATGGAATCATCATCTCTTCATGGTGCTGTTGTGGATTTATTTAAGCACACTGTGATGTCACTTTTTTTTGTATAGTGGAGAATACTTTAATCAGACAGACTGTGTCATGATGGGGAGCCCATTAGCTCCAACTATAGACAACACATTTATCGAGTACTTTTGAGGACAAGAACCTGGACACAGTTCCTGTACAGCCTAGTTGCTTTTATCGTTACGTTGACGACACGTTCGTTGGGTGGTCTCATGGATGTGAAAAGATAAGGAGTATTCTTGCCGCACATCAACAATATCTGTGATAACAAGTTCATGAGGTAGAGGCAGGTGGTGCCTTGCCATTTCTTGACTTCCTCGTCCGCCATGAAGCAGACGGGTGTTTCAGTCACGATGTTTACCAGAAACTCACCCACACAGACTGATACCTGCACACTAAAATCTATCATCATCCACTCCAGAAATGTTCTTTTCTGAGGCCCTTGGCGGATCAAATGGTAGCTGTCTCAATTGGTGATTTTCAAGGAAAACAGCTACAACCACCGCCAGACTAAAAAATGGTTTCAGAACACCAGGAGAACATAAAATAACAAGCGGGTACAAACAGTTTGTAGTTACTCAGACTGCATACTATCAAACAGTGCTGTGCAGAACAAGAGGTGCTTTTGCCTTCAGTACCATGAGAAATCAGTGGTAGCAAAGCATGCTCTAGAAAACAGACATCGTAGTGCATTAGAAGAGACATTGTAATAAAACAAGTGATAGAATAAAAGTTTGTGACAACATGCCAATAAAGATGGCAGCCTGCAACTTGGGTCTTGGTCATTGGAAGGTTGCAGCAGGCACACAACGAAAACATTACCTTATATGGTAATGGAGGATGCACCAGTGACGTCACAGAAGGCAGCGCGGCTATGTAAGGATGGCAGCAGCAGCCAGTTGGTAGCTCGAGAGAATTTTATCAGTACATATTTTAGCAAAACCATGCATTCGAGAAATAATTATTTCAAAAGCTTGCTATCAAATGGCTTTCTTTCACCCTGATCAAAAGTTTGAGCCATTGAAATGGTGAGTTCCTCAATATCAATGTCAATCAATAAAATTTGTGTTGTTTTTCAGGCTAAATGACACTTTGTGAATATATTTTGATTGGTAAATGTGAATATTAAGTTCATAAAGTTCCAGTTTCTGGGAATTGGCTTTGGAGATACCTGTCACTCATTTGCCAGTGTATGCGGCCCTTGTAGTATATTAGTGTGAAGTAATTATTTGCAAATAAGATTTTCATGGTTAATGCAGAAGCCACATCAATATAACCATTTTGTTTTACAGGTATTCAGTATGCTGGAGCTCACCTGCGAGAATTGCAGAAGGCTTTTAAGAACCCTGCAGCAAACCTTGGACTTATATTTGGTGAGGCAACCAAACGAGCTATTCGATCTGTTGGCTTGGCCAGCCCTCCATCATTGTCTCATGTTGTGCATCCCAATCTTTCATCTTCTGCCACACTCGCCTCTAAGGTATGAAACAACCATTTCATAACAGCAATATGTTCGTATTTCTCAACACAGTCAAGAGAATGAGCTAAGAGTGTGGACATTTTTCTTCTGTGTGCCGCAGCAAAAATGTACTGCCACAGTATTGGGCATATTCTAAATTGTGCATCACAGACCATCTTTACAAAAGCGAAAACTAGAAAAGGGGCTTGCATTGTTACAAAGCTGCTTTTACCCAAGAAGTTTGGCTACTGTGTTACCTGTCACTATGGAAACTATCATGTTGTACTAAATTCCTCATTTCCAGTTGCCTCCATTTTCATACTTGCAGCCATAGTATTGTGCTGAAACGACAGGGGCCAATTACTAGAGAGAGAACAGATGCTTCAGAATAATTACTTTAACTGTAAAAACAGCACTGAGATAATCACTCTGGCTAGAACAGCTTCAATCTTTATTTAGTCTTGTTGACTGAAAGAGTTCACTATGTTAAAGATGAGTGGGAGCATTTGAAAATATACAATGGGCTGCAAGCAAAATGATTTTTGGAACTGTGGTTGGTGTCACCAAGAACAGTGATGAGTAATTTTTTCTTTCCCCATTGGCAGCCTTGGATAATTTATTGTCTGACAGATGGCCAATTTCCAGAAGCAAACTAAATGGGAAAGAACACTAAAAATTTTTATCTCTGCTTAAAGAAAATTGTCATAGCTCATCTCAGTAAAATCCAGCGAGTGCTGCCAAGTGTCTAGCATCTCGTATATCATGAAAAACTCACCTGTTGATCCATATTATTAATTAAAAAAGACCTAATAGAAAACAAGATTGTTCAGAACCTCCCACGCTGTTGAGTACCTCAATAGCACAAACAGAACTACTGACGGTAATGCCTTTGCTTGGTCCAACATAGACTGATCAGATCCTAGCTAACCACTATAAATACCTAGGATGGTTACAGGAGCTTAAAAAGTGGACCATAACCTGTATTTGTACAGATACTTAAAGATGCAGATAATGTGGCCTGATGACTGTTCTTCCTTATGTGGCATACACACAAGATTTAGCTGACTTGCGAAAATAAAACATCATTGATGGCAACCATTTAAGGCCTGATAAACCGACAGTGACATACAGCCCCAGTTGCCTTAGCAAGATTTCAGAAGTTGTCTGTGGTTTATGAATGCCACTGCTCCAACATCTTCACCAAGCCTTACAGAAATGAGATTACAAGATGCAGAAACTTTACTGTTGCTTATTTACGCTTCATACTCAGTTGCAAATCGCAGGGTAAAAAGTTGTAAGGTTTTCCACAGTCATTTAAGATACAGATGCATGTTAAACTATGCCATAGCTGTCTAATACATTTTCCCCACTTTTCTCAAGATATTCAAATTTTGGAATAGCTGCTGCTATAAGCATATTTTGGAGTATGTTAGTGTTAATGTTATATGTAGAAGACATGTTTTAAACATATGTATACTATTATAAAACAAACAAACTGTTGGTGCACTTGAATGAAAAGGTCTTCTATCAGTACAGTAACACACACCCAAACTATACAATGTCAACATTAAGTCTACATTTAACAATTTTTGCTGTTCTACAAATGTGCATTACATCACGCATGAGGAGTCACTACTTCAAGGCTATATTTTATCAGTTTATGTAATGCAATGACTTTTGTTTTTAATTGACAGTAGAAGACAGGGCTAATTTATTTTTATTTTCAGGCCATTGCTGCATACGGGAGTTCTGTGGAATCTGCACTAATCAAATATGGACGAGGAATTGTTGAAGAACAATTTATTTTGAATAGACTGGCAAATGCTGCAATTGATATTTACACGATGGTGGTAGTTCTGTCTAGAGCAACAAAGTCTTTGAATAGTAACCTGAAATCTGCAGCGTATGAACAAATGATTGTTGAAATTTGGTGTCAAGAGGTATGTTGAATAGTTATTTAATAAGGTGTTTAAATAAAGATACACATATTCCAATTTCAGGTTTAACAGGAAGAAGTATGTAGATTATAGGGATACTGTAAGTGATATCCTTGCCAGTGAACTACTGAGTAAAAGGCACTAACTGGCGAACCTTAGCTTCTATAATTTCTGCAGTTTCTCACCATTTCTCCGGCAGACAATGCAGTGTCATGATGACCATACAAGTTAGTAGCAAGCACATGATAACTGTAGTTGGGCCTCAAATGAGCATGTAGTGAAAGCTGTGAATCACATATATACAAAGCTGGATTAAAGTGTTTAATAGTGCACTGAAGGAAATATTCCATTGGAATAGGAATGTTGAAGTACCTGCGCGTTTTTTGGAGGGCTTGAATTTTAAAATTAGTCCGTATTAACAAAGTGAATGTGTGTGTACACTTTTCCATTGTTTGAAAGTGATAAATTAAGTATGTCATCTTTTATCCCAGAGGAGCCTTAACACATTTTATTGTAGAGTTTTGGCATAGTCCAATTGCCAACCATTAAAAACCATGGTCAGAAAGCTTAAAATAATGGGAGGACAGCTTACAAGATTATAGTTTTATTTTATGCCAACATCTCTGTTGTGAATGACAAGGTGATTTGCAGGAGGATGAGGGATGTAATTGGCAGCTTTGTTCAAGGAATGATTTTGGAAAATGTAGGAATTATCTGAAGCAACTTAGGAAAAGCATAATACAATAAAATAAAAACGGAATGAATAGAGGGAGGTCTGAATTTTGTAATAATATTTGATTTTCTTAAAGAAGTCCTATGTCAACAAACAATGGGAAGGGGAGGCTGCAGTGTGAAGTTTTATTCAAGTAATTATAATTTCATGTTGCAAGGGAAGCATACGCAGACTGTTGACTTAGATCACGTAATAAAGGAGGTGGAATCATAATAGGAGAATATTTCGTATTATGTTTATATGGAAAAAAAGTGCTCAAAGTGGTGATGACTGACGAAAAGAGTGCACACTTCTCTCTGAACTGGACCGTCTGTACTGTAATAGTGTGATGTTATATTCATACGACACCTATTAGTGGACATTAATTTGCTCTGCTGGGGGCGCTTTTCATGAGGTGTCTGAATGTCTGTGGAGAAATGGCAACATGTTCTTCCTCAAGAGCTGATACCAGGGTAGGTAGTTGGACGTTGGGGTGTGAAGCAAAGTCTTATGATCTGACTCATCCCAAAGTTGTTCCACTAGGTTTAGGTCAGGACTTTGGCCAGCCTAGTCTATTTCAGAAATGGTATTGTCCACATACCATTTCCTCACAGATGCTGCTTTATAAAAGGGTGCATTGTTATATTCATACAGTCAGTCATTGTCTCCGAACTGTTCATATACTGTAAGCAGTGTATACAATGCTGTAAAATCTGGTCATATCCTTCTACATTTAGCGTTTCCTTAAGTACAGTAAGGAGAAACACACCATATCATACCACCAGCTCCTCCATGCTTCACTGTTGACACTACACATAATGGCAGGTAATGTTATTTAGCCATAGGCCGAGCCCAAAGCTTTCCACTGGATTGGTACGTCATATAGTAGGATTTATCACACCAAATAACTCATTTCCAGTGGCATTGCACTTTACACCACTTCAAGCATCACTTAGCATTGACTACAGAAATGTTTGGCATACGAGGAGCTGCTCAACATTGCACCCCTGTAAATCCCTACGCACATTCACTGTTCTAGCTGGACTGCTGGTAGCACTTTGAAACTCAAGACTGACTTCTTGTGATGATTTCATGCAATTTTTTACAACCACCCTTTGCAATGCTTGGTGGCCCCTGTACACGAGGTTTGCCTGATCTGGGTTTAGCTGTGGTTGTTCCTCCATGTCTAAACTTTCATCAACAGTCGACTTGGACAGCCTTAAAAGCAAAGCAGTCACTTATCCGAAGATTGTTTTGAACACCACAGTACTGTATTAGGCTTGGTCCTGTTGGAGGTGGTACACAGATGCTTTCTTCCAACATTTGACCTGAATTACCCAGCCACTTAAAGGGGGAACTACAGTTTAACATGGAATCCAAACCATCGTGCAGTTCAGAATTTTTCACATCAACAGACATTGTCATAGGTGGAAGAAGTGATAAGTGACAGATAAGAATTGGGGATTGACTGGGTATCGAGCCCAAGATCTTTGGATATGCATTCTGGCATTTTACTAATGAGCCACCAAGCTCTGTAAGGGGTGAAATGTCCATGATGTATTTGTTACTGCTTCTCTACTTACAACAAAAAGCTCCTTACTCCTTTTATACTGGCAGGTATGGCTCTCTGACATCTAGAGGTCTATTCCACACTACATAGTGGGTGCGTCTGTCCTTTCAGTGAAATGTGAAACTATGCGGTCCAGTCACATTTAGTGATCACCACCTGTGTTTGATGTCAATGTGCAATAACCACTCACAACTCACAGATGGCAGCACCAGCAGTGGAAGGTGTATAAAGCGTCAGGAAGATAAGGAAAACAGTGCAGACATTTTTGTAATGCGGACATCTAAAAGGACATGATCACTGGCTTTTGGGCCAAGGATGGAAGGATTTTCGAAATAGCTAAGTTTGTAAACTATACACATGCTGCCATGGCTAAATTATACTGTGCATGGCAAAATGGTGTTGTCCAAAACTGACACTGAATCACCTGTGGTGCACTATGGGCCATGAAAGACAGGGGTGATGTGTAAAGTGAATAGATGAGCAACTGATGCCCAAGTGAACGAAGGGGCTACCAACAGCATCTCCTCAGTGAATGATGCTGTGTGTGGAGCTCCGCAGCAGCTGTCTGGTTGATGCACTCATGCTGTCTGCTATTCATCAGTAATGAAAGCCGGAATTTTCACGTCACTACCACAACTTGACGTCCACTGAGTGGTGAGAGGTGGTTTTTTAGATTAATCAGGTTTTATGCTCCATCAGACAGATGGTTGTTGGAATATACAGCCATGCAACAATTGTTGAAACATTTCAGGCCAGAGGAAGAAGCTTTTATGAGCTGGGTAAAATCAAACAATGGAAAATCTAGGATGAAATGTAACAACTTTATGAATAGGATAGTTGCTAATCGTGAAGATACCGAGTCGCAAATAGGCACAACAAAAATACTGTCACAAAGTTAGCTTTGTCAGGTGTGTGTGTGTGTGTGTGTGTGTGTGTGTGTGTGTGTGTGTGTGTGCATTATGGGCCATGAAAGTCAGGGGTGACCATCTTTCAATTGCACCTATCTGCGACTCCTTTTCATAATATGCTCTGGGTAATGTTTTTGTGGAATTCCCTAGATGATCTCATCATTCTGGAAGGCACAATGGATCAACATAATGTATACATTATACTTGGGTTTTTTTTTTTTTTGCCCTGAATGGCATCTGCCAGCAGGACAATGCTACATGTTGTACAGCTCGCAGTGTACATGTGTGGTTTGAAAAGGACCGGGATGAATTTACTGTACTCTTCTGGCCACCGAACTCCCCAGATTTAAACCCACTTGAGAATCTGCAGGACCATTTCAATAGGGCTATTTGCACCATCGAGCCTCAACCAAGAAACCTAACGCAGCTGGCCATGGCATTTGAGTCAGTAAGGCTCCACATCCCTGTCGATACCTTCCAGAACCTCACTGACACTCTTCCTGTAGAATGAGCTTTTTGTTTCTGAGGCAACTGAGATTGGAGCAACTCCATACATAAGCTAGTGCTGCCTGCCGCAACAAGTAACTTCATTTTTCACAGTGCATTATTAAGTTTTGGATCCTATAAATTCATCTCAAAGTGCTTTTTCTGAATCATCACACATAAGTCATCTTGCACTACTACTGACCATAATAAAATTAACATGTTGACTGCCCTATGCATAGTGGTTGCTGTTACACTGCCAGCATAGCAAGCACATAACTTATGTATGATATTCTGCTGTGGTTGTTGGTGATCTAGTGGCCATCAACATGTCATAGTGCCACCACTGAAGTGGATCATTAACAGTGTGACAGAAGAGCTTCCCATGGGAAAAGATCTCTTGCACAACCATGTAAAAGATATCTTGACAATATTCAAAGTGATTTGGAAAATTATTTGTGAGGACAGTGCAAAACAAAGTGACTTGATATTTTCTTCTTTAGCAGAGTGCCTATATGGCTTCTAAAGTTTAATAATCATAATAGGATGGACATATTCCGCTGTAAGCTAACCTAAACATTTTAGAAAAAGTTAGTTTTGTATATGTAGAAGTATTCCAAAATACTCACAAAATGGTAAACCTGGAAGTGCAGTGAATTCATTGGAAAGTGTGCAGAAGCATTTAATTACACTGCAACACCATGAAGAGGCATGCAAAAAAACATCAGATTTGCATAAAGTGTACTACGTGTTTCGATAAGTAAATTATAACCATTTCAGTTTAACCACCCAAAGTTGGTAGCGGTAACGCCATCTATAAGGAAAGATTATATAATAGGCTTCTTATTCAGAAATCAGATTTGTTAGTGGAGACAATCTTGTTGTACTTCGTGTAAGAAGGAGAAATGTATACCAGTGTGTAATTTAAGATCTTGAATTATTAATTCCATGTTCTGGAAACTAATTGCTGCTTTTGTCTTTCTTCTCTACAGGCCTCAAAACGTGTCGAGCAGAACCTTCAGGCAACTGCAAGTGAAGATGTTCTTGACACATTTAAAAAGATGAGTGAACTTTCCAAAAATATATGTACAAATGGTGGCCTGGTTCAACTAAACCCTCTAAACTTGTAACATGAGTTACTGAAGATTGCTATGAGATATATATTTCGAAGCACTAGTTCTCCGTGGAACTCCTAACGGAAACTTTTCAGAAAATGTTTCAACAGTATTGCACTTTTACATATTTTATTTCTGTATGAAGATCTGATTTCTTTAATTTTATTACATTACGGATGCTGATTTTTGTTATCTGTACCACACTGAAGGATGATGTTCTTCTCGCATAAAATGTGTGTTTGGAACTCGACTGAAACTTGTGGTTAAGCTGGATGTCAGTATTCATTATAAGGATGCATACCATTGCCTTACAAAGTAAGCTCTCTGTACTCTAAAACCTTTGCTGCAAAACTGACAATTCTCCCTAAAAAAAACCTCACCACTCTATAAGCTGGTGCCAATCAGCACTTGACAATAGCTCAAGTCCATGACAAATACATTTTTTTCCCTTAAGCTTGCATCCTGCATCTAAAGCAACTTTTTTTACTAAATTAAAATCAAAGAAATGGAGCAGCTTTTAAAAATGAAAAAAAAAGCAGGCTGTGTGTATTCAATGTGTGTTTCTCACGTTAAATTGTGAAATAGAACAAATATACAATGTATTTAACACTTTGATACCATCTGTCATACAGATTTACTTAAAATAATTATTTTGATATTGCAAAAAATGTGTGAACTTCACTGCTAGGTAATAAGTATGATTTGTATATACAGTTTTTACGTCTAAATAAAGTCTATTTTTTGTATCATTGACTAATTCAAGAAACTGGTATGGAGCAAAATGACCCATGGTTTCCTGTCTACCTTTTATGCACTGACTTGAGGTCCATAACCAAGTTGTAGAGACTGAGCTTAAGTAAGTACTGTGATATCATGATGGTTTAAGATCTCTTACACCACTGTTAACACTTCTATTCCACAACAGAGTGCATGTTACAATTGATGCAGTACTCTTCTGACTTATAACAGAAAATCTCCATGTAACACAAGTTTTCAAGAATTAATAATCATAATCTTTTCAGATGAAGGAGGAGGTGATCTTTGTGAAACTTAACAATTGCAACAAGGACATAAAATGAAGTGTAACTCATTTTCTGAGATTAATTTATATCCCTTTGACACTACAAGATTTAAAGTAAATGTGATATTAGAAGATAAGTAATGGAAGGAGTGAAAGTAATAACTCTCCATATAATCAAGTGGTACATAAGAAATGCTACGGTTGCAAAAACTGTCTTATTGCACAGCTAACTACAGTGGCCGTCGTCATGAAAGTATGCATCTCAAGGTCATTACAGTATTGACAATTAGTGAGCTTTCAAATCTTAGTACAAATTCTGAATTTAGTCTAGTACTTTCCACAACAAAACCCTTGGCAGCAGCTTTAAAAAAAAAGTTACAAGAAATTTTGAAGAAAATTATTTGGACTTAAAAATTTATGAACATTCTCGAAGTTTGTAGGAGCTTGTGATACATGCAAAATGTGATCAAGTAATCCCAATCTTTGCTTTACTTAAAGAATCTTTAAGTGGTTTTGCACAACTCTGGTCATTTTCTTCGGATTGCTTCATGCAAAAAGCACAAAACTCCCAGATAGTATTCCTTATTGACCATATAATCATTAGGCAGGAACTCATACATTATCCCATTGTAATCGAAGCAAACGGTGAGAACCTTCATGTGTGATCGCACTTACTGAATTTTTTTCGGTCTTGGTTCTTCAAGCAGTTACCGTTGGGACAAGTGGGCCTTGGTTTTGACGTCATGCTCTTTATACCCATCTTTCATCATATGATATACCGTAACCTTCTTTAGAAGTTCTGGATCATTGTCGACTTAATTCAGTAATTCCTGAGCGATGTGCATGTGATATGTTTTCCATAAAAAGTCAATTTCGGACTAAACTTTGCTGCTAGACATTAAATGTCCAAAAAATTGCTTGGCATGAGCCAAAGGGTATGCCAAATCATCAGCAATCTCTCTGATGTGATTTGATAATTCTCCAGAGCCGTTCACTTTACTTTTTCCACATTATCATCAGTAATTGATCTGCTAGTGCATCCAAGGTGGTTAATATTTTCTCAACACTCTTTGAAATGTTTATACCACTCTCTTGTCTTACTCATAGCAGATTCGCCAAAAGCCACAAAAGCAGTGCCGCACTTTATTCAATTTTTCAGTCAAACTTTAATGCACATTTTTTAAATCTATTTTTTCGAAAGGCCAGGCACTCTAAAAGATGTATAACCTCTTCAACTGTCAACAATGAGCTAAACATTCAAATCAGCTGAAAATGCATACCTACATTATGAACACTTGTAATAACATAATTTTTTTTAAAAATCAGATGTATAAAGAAAACCAAATTAAAAATTTTTTACTTTCTGATCACACATCGTATTTTAATGTGAAAACATAAAATACCGTAAGAAGTTTAAAAGCATTCCACCTGTTCTAACATTTTTTGACGACACAAATGTGTGAAGTTGGATTGCAACCTTCTCACTTCTTTTACACGCGTAGACCTACTTGGTATGCACAACTGATCTTCTTTTCTGGATAGCCGGCTACGTCAGTCTCCAAAAAATGACGCTAGTTAAAGGAATATATATCTTCCACGCAGAACAAAATTCACATAAGCAATTGACTTCTTGTAAGTCACCTGTGTCGTCTCACATTAGAAACAATTAAGCTACCTTTACAACAGAGTTGGCTTGATAACCACGACTCTATTATACAGGAATCATACACGTTTCTTGCCTCTAGCAAGTTAAAGTTAAAAGTTACTAAAAATCTTTTTCTATTCAATTGCTCTTTTGTCACTAACAATATTCAGTTATAAAACAGTACAGAATAACACAGAAGTTCCTTAAGTCTGCCGTATTCTTTCATTAAACCTCCATGGCACAACTGGCAAACACTTGTCGGTGCCGTTTGACTGCAGTGTAGTGTCTGTCTTCTTACTACTCACTTCGGACCTCCACACAGACAGGTGACATGCAGTAGATAGGCCTTCTCACACTTATATTTAAAATATTGTGTGTTCAAGATGGTCGAAGGCCAAGTGGTTCTAGAATTTACGCAAAAATTCTCGAAACACTTCACTGTGTAATTGAAAATGCCATCAGTGATGATCTTGTAGAAGCTTCCAGTGAGAAGTTGTTAAGAAAACTATAAAATTAATTATGGTAGCATCTGACATTACTGCATTTCAATTCTGAGCTCTCCTTAATGACTGAGAATATTCCATGCCTCCCAGAAATTTATTTGCCGCTCTTACTGTTCATTCATCACTGCACCCATCACCCAAATTGCCAATATGTACTAAAGTAACTGTAGGTGCTTTCAAATCAATATTTCCATTGAAGTTGAGCAAAATGTACTTTGTGTGGGGGGGGGGGGGGGGGTGCAACCCAAGTTTTATCGAAGTATACTACAAGCTTATTGTCTCAGCATGCAATAAGTGCATTGGCTGCTGCAATGTGTGTATATTCCACTAAAAATTTTTGTCCAACATTACACTCTCAATCAAAAACCAAGCGTGCAGGGAACAGAGGTCTCTGAGCCAGAACAAATAATTTTTACATGGAGACCATCCTGTATTTTTCTAGCCATTGGATACTCTCCTCTGCCATAATGTTGAAGTATTGTTTTACGCAGTAACTTCTTCAAATTGTGTTGATTTCCTTGCAGAACAGAAATGTTCACATCTACAGATTCTGCCGATGTTACTGTGCTGTTACGTGGCAAAACAGTCATTTTGAAAATATCACAAAGCTTTGTCATCATTTTACGAACATGTGCAAAATTTATGTTATTTGTGGCTTCTCTACTGTTGGCCAGATCATTGAAAGACTTCAGTACATTTGGTATGACAATTTTAGATTGTTTTCAAATGTCTTTTTTCGCCCTTCATGCACACCTCAGTGTCAC
Organism: Schistocerca americana; assembly: GCF_021461395.2. Lineage (NCBI taxonomy): Eukaryota > Metazoa > Arthropoda > Insecta > Orthoptera > Acrididae > Schistocerca > Schistocerca americana. The sequence goes on along the minus strand of NC_060119.1, from coordinate 448,874,251 downwards.
TACACAGAGGCCTTTCTTTCACTACCATACATCAATACACCATTCCATGTAAGACTGAACCACACTGTGAACACACGATATCACATGGAAACACTGGAAATTGAGGTGGTGCCAACATACTGCACTATAACAGTGTGTATGTGGCAACAAAGTTATGCAGTGGACTAATCACAGCACTTAGCACCTGAGGACTAAAGGCAGGGGTGTGATCTCGAGATGTCTACAGCACTGCTGTTAAAATGAGGTGAGGGGTTGTAATTGGTGGAGCAGTTGAAGGGACAAGTGGCTGAAGGCTGGGCGGGAGAGGCAGCAAGCACACAAGATGGGGACATGGCACCAGTGAACTTACTCTGATACAGGTAGAGGGAGCTGTATGTGACACACAGTGACAAAGAGGAATGAAATGGGAGGGAGCAAGATGGGCGACTGGAGAGTAAGGGCAGGAGGATGTGTTGTAAGGATAATTAACATCCAAGCAGTTCACAGAAGCTGGTGAACTCTACTCTTGGCCACAGTCTGGCAGAGGCCTTTCACAGGTGGCTCTGTCCCTGATAGGCTAAGATGTGGGTGCATTAGACAGATCTTTTTCCACAGGTTTATGACTCGTGCATATTCTGTACTATACTGCACATCACAGAAGGTGCCCCTCTGCCCAGAGAGGAAGAGCATTAGGAAAGTATGGAGGAGGTAAGGTTTCTATGGGTGGTGGTAGAACACCCTATGTGTTGTCAAACTGTAGAAAGTACTGCTTCACACAACAATGAATAAAATTGTATTGCCAATCAAGTCTGGAGGAGAACATCTATAACCATCTGGAGGAAGACTGAATCTAATTGGCAGCTAGAGTTTGGTAGAGGGGAACGCAAAGAGCTGTTCAAAACTGCAGTGCCTTCTGACATGACATGCATTAAAGTTAACTATGAAGAAGGATATTGTTCAAAAGTTTAGCTACATTTTCAGTCTTGTTTATGTACCTATTAATCACTGAAAACTTTAACTATACAGTGAGTCGTTACCTTTAATCCTTTCTATATCAATGTATCTCACAACACATTTTGATCCTAAAACCCAAGTTTCAGTAGATACCTTCGACTAAACCTTCTTACAATTTCTGTTTTTTAGGTAGTAAAAAATTAGACGGAAGTAAATAGGACCATGCTCAGAGGGTTTCTTATAAACTTAATTCCCGGGATGATGAACTGCCTATAAACGTAATTAAGAATCTCGACAATTTCTGCCTGTTATTGACACTGATACTGACAAGATACCAGGTTCTGGGAACGTTTAAGTTTTGAAGTCAATAACAAATGACAAAAGAATTTTTTTACATGTGATAATTATAAATTAACTATTTTTGATTGTCGTCCTTTACTTCTACTGCAAAACCTTGCTGCTTGCCACATTTTTAAGATTCTAAGTCAACAGGCAGTAGCCTAGAAGTTTTGATGATCGAGTTTGCAAGTATTAAAATATGTGACTTAAATGGTCTTATCTTTTGATTTCACTGACTCAGAGACTTCAATTTTTTACACCACCAAGGGACTGCAGGCCTTAGTGTGTAACAAATTTCAACTTGGAACATCCATGCATTCTTGAGAACAAGGGTTCTTGACAGTCAGGCAGACTGACAACAAAGTGGTTCAATAAGAATTCCATTTTTACATATTAAGGTACAGAACTGTAAAAAGATAAGATAGTTATAACCCTTTTCAGAGGGTTTTCTGGTACCTTTAGTAGTATTTTATTGTAAACGAAGGCCCCACCCACCAGTACTGAAGAATTTTAACACTTTTGTGAGGTTTCATTTAATGAAATAAACATACAACACTGTTACACAGAAAAAATATGGTACACTAAAGTTCTGGTAGAATGTAAATAATTTAGGAGTAAAGGTTAACAACTCACCAAATAAAGACTGAAAACTTTGCTACCTTTTAGATGAATCCTTTTTCAGGCTGCTGTGTACATATATATCTCCCTCCCCTGCCCCCACCCCCTCCATACTCTGTAGTGTAGAAACATAGGTATTTGGGGGGATGGGATGGGGTGAGGGGAGGCAGAAGGATCCACATGGCAAGGGTTGCAAAGCAGCCATTGAAATCAAGCATAATGTATTCAGCAGAGTGCTCCACCACTAGGTGGTCAACGTTGCTCTTAACCACAGTTTGGTAGTGGTCATTAATTCAGATGGACAGCTGATATGTAGTCACACATACACCGGAACACCTGCCTAATATCATATAGGGCCCCCAAAAGCACGCAGAAGTGCTGCAACATGACGTGGCATGGACTCGACTAATGTCTGAAGTAGTGCTGGAGAGAACTGACACCATGAATCCTGCAGGGCTGCCCATGAATTTGTGAGAGTACGAGGGGGTTCAGATCTCTTCTGAACAGCACGTTGCAAGGCAGTAATATTCAGGTCTGGGGAGTCTGTTGGCCAGCTGAAGTGTATAACTCAGAAGAGTGTTCCTGGAGCCACTCTGTAGCAATTCTGGATGTGTGAGGGGTCGCACTGTCCTGCTGGAATTGCACAAGTCCATCGGAATGCACAATGGACATGAATGGATGCAAGTGATCAGACAGGATGCATTAGTATGTCACCTGTTAAGGATCGTATCCAGACACATCAGGGGTCCCATATCACTGTTACTGCACATTTCCCACAGAGCCTCCACCAGCTTGAACAGTCTCCCGCTCACATGCAGGGTCCACGGATTCCTGAGGTTGTCTCCATACCTGTACACATCCATCCGCTCAATACAATTTGAAACAAGACTTGTCTGATCAGGTAACATGTTTCGTCATCAACAATCCAATGTCAGTGTTGACGGGCCCTGGCGAGACGCAAAGCTATGTGTCATGTATTCATCAAGAGTACATGACGATAAGTAGTCAAAGCCCAGGTGAAGCATATGGTTCAGTTGTTCTAGGCCAGGATCATACTGAGTGATGAAGGGGGAGCTACTCTGCAGCTGGTTCTTGAAGGTGATGAGAGGATTAGGGGGGTGTGATATGGTGCAGGAAATTTGTAGGCTGGCTAGATTTGGGGGTTGGTGTCCATCTATGAAGGACTTAATGAGACCTGAACCTTTGAAACATGAGGGATGAATGAATGAAAATGATTGAATGAATGGGAGAAGCAAGGTTTATTAATGTTAATAACAGTAGCTAGTCTTGGGGTAAGGGGGGGGAGGCATTCATACGCAAGTAATTTAGAAATTCTGGGTTTACTGTTAATGTATTATGATCAGTTAGTTACAGTACTCCATTGTTTAAGAGAAAACTGTGTTTAGAAAACATACCATACACAAAAAGGGCATAAATTGCTACTATGCTCATTATGTTGGAGAACTTGAAAACAATTCTTGGACTCAAGTCAACTTCGACAAATTTTTAGATCGCAATCTATTTCTTTCACGTGTGAAGGCTTTTAACTTGAGAAATATTTTATCACTGGTTCATCACGTTTTAATGCCAAACAAGAATTTTGAGAATTCGTAATTCTATGTGAAATGGAATGAGGCTATTTATAAAAATTTTCACATAACAGGTTGTAATGGTAAAGTCTGAGGACTCAACCCAGATTAATTTTATTGCAGATATTGAAATGTTCTTTAACGTTGGTACGACACGAAAACCTTGGATTATACACTTCACATCCACATGTTGACTTCACATATTGATATCACAGAACAGAAATGCCAATGCAAATACTATCTCTCACCAATTATGAAATGTCAGCATGACAAAGAAATTCACTGACAAAGGCATAAGCAAGACAAGAATGAAATGTGTCTTGTACTCGGATTAGTATACAAGGAAGTCTTTATAACAGAAAATTACAACTACTCAAAACTCTCATAAGTCACATGATAAATTTTTCTTTCATAGTTAGTGATTTATACAACATTCCACCCACCAATCAAATTAATAAAATAAAACCTTTTATTACAAATTCACAGGGAGTTTGAATTAAATGTAACAGAAAATCAATAAATTGAAAATAAAAACAGGAACTTAATTGAAAAAAAAAAAAAAAAAAAAAATCTGAAGAAATGTAAGCAGACAGAAATGATATTTTAATATCTAATGCTTACAAATCATCAATACACATCTGAAAATATAAGAAGACTGGTTACCATAGGTATCAATATAATAGCATTTTTGAAGTTATACCTACAATTTCCACTGGACATATACATATAGTGATATAATTAGACAATCATACTGTAATGAACTATCAAGTGAGACATTCACCCATTACCCCAGAAAAGTGTTCTAAAAGGCTGATCATAATGCAAAAGTCACTTATATGGTACATCCCAGTGTTAAATCTAATTTTTTTTTCTTTTATCCACACCAGTAAGTTCAACAGGCATGGTATTTAACATCAACTCGCCACATATTTTCTATTTCATAGGGTACCTGAACATTGTGAGACTTTATACAATAACAACAGTCTTACATTATTAACACATGCTAGCATGAATGATGCACAGCCATTTATTATCACAAGCAGGATGTTAATCTTCATTGAACTGCATGTGATACATCATGAAAAAGTTATTTACTGCATTAACAATATAAATGACAAATCTCTACTACATGAATCAATGACACACACTGATAAATATGCAAAGAACATGAAACGGTAACCAAATGAAAAATAAAATATCTAAATAATCAGATTTAAATATTTAAACATTTTATCTATGGACTTATAAAATTTATTTTATTATGTATACTGCAGTATTAATCAATGTCAAGGAGAGATAAAGATATTTAGAAATATTTCTACAATCCTAACAGAAACCTGGAACCAGCATTCAATGTTATTAATAAATTGTAATAAGAATAAATGTGGGGCTGGCAGACTTACTGTCTCATTCCAGAAAGAAAAAATAACATATTTCAAGAAATAGAATTTTGGTTGCTTTGTTTCTTCACTAATACAAAACACAATAGTAATACAAAACATAATAGTACTCCCTCTTACAAAATTTGTGATGGATGTGAGGTACACTTTCCTTCTACTTTCATGAAAACACGCAATTAAAAAGAAATAACAGCAACATTCCAATCTCAGAATTCCTACTCACTTTCATGAAGCATACATGGTAGAAGATCTGTAAAATAAACCTACCAGAATCAAATATCGTTTATATGAAAAATAAATATAACTATTGAAGTGAGTAAAACTGTTTATCTGGATTCTAATGTAGCCTTTATACACTGCAAATTTATGCAAGACAAAACACTAATTGCAATACTAATGATAATAATAATAGTAATATAAGTAAGTGCATAAAGTCTGCTATTGTCTTGTACTGCCTGAATACAATGGAGATCAGTCTGTAAATTGAGGGTTATATATCTTGTCATGGATCATGAACCATACTTCACATAACTACAGCAAGCTTTGAAATGGATGATGTGAAAAAGTATGAATTATTGAAATAGTGAATATTGCAGAAAGCATAATATCAAGAAGGTTCTTAAACTTTATCTGAGACTTTAATACTAAATCTTTGGTTATCACTAAATATTAGTCTACATAATCATTTATGCCTTTGCAAAGACTAGAATATGAAACAGTACATATGTACAACAAAGGAGAATCGTAGTAGTGAAGTTGTCCCAAAGGTAATTAATGGATGGCTCATTTATTTCAAGGTGATAGTGTTATTAAACTATGTTGGATGCAAGTATTATATACTGATACCATGCATCATACAAATAAAGCTAAATATAAAACAATCTGCTCTGGAATGGTGAATTAGAAGAACTAAAATACAAGTAAAAATTGCATTGTGAACTATTTCAATTCAAAATTATTTTCTTATGTCCCTATGATATCAAGTGAGCTTACATGTCACTTATGAATATAGTTCCGTTTAATGTATAAAATAATTTCTGTGTAATTTACTGCACATCTCATAATTTAATCCCTTTCTTAGACATCACTGAGTTACTCAGTACAAAATTAACATGTTTCAGTATCTACACACCAGACAAATTTAGGCCAAATTAAATGTATAAACTTGAAAAACATAATCAATGAACTAAATAGTACCACATGATCAGTTTTGCATACAGAAATGTATACTGTGTTCTAAGCTGCAGTTGTAAACTTGGATTAGACTGGAACAATAATGTCAATCGACTCTGCAGAATGTAATTCTATCCCAGAGGTAACAAGTTAGTTGTATACTTGCTTATACAGCTAAACTAATCTTCCCTGTGAAAGTTTCATCATTGTGTATGGAATGAATGTTGTATTTAAAAAAAAGTTCTGAAGGAAATTACAGGCTCAACAACATAGTGACAATCATCTGTTCCTTCAAAAGAATATGGCAAATACTGTCATTCAACAACGTTTGGGACATACATATATACTAATGTATGTTATAAACAGCCTAACAATGCTAATGGAAATGAGATACTTCACACTGATATGTAAAAATAATGATCTTAATTTCCGAGTAACAAAAAATAATCTACATTTGAACCAGCATCCTCATAATTATGAGACCAGGAATATAATCTCCATGATTATGAAGTCAGTATTTCACTGCTGCAGCACATAATTTGTGGCCCTATACAGTTATAAAACACAACTGTAACACAGTCAAAGTTTCTAATGTCACTGTCAAGTGCCTTAACCATTAACTGGAGACATTAGAATTAGCTAGTAACTGAGCAGATTGCAAAAGAAGACTGGGTGATATAACAAGGAGATTTTGAAAAGTTCAGAGTAATACTACTAAATGAATTGTTGGTGTTGACAAGGTTGACCCCTAACTAACACATGCACTGCATTTACACAGTAGGACGATATTACTCAGGCTTAATGTATTTTCTTTAGCCAAAACTGGCCTTCTTAGCCAATCGGTGCAGCATTTCATTCTTTCTGTTTTTTTACGAACACACAAAGTAAACAGTATTAAAAAGTGGCATCTTATAATTAGGAGTTGGCAGCACTGTGAAGTACTGAAAACACCACACCACATGATTTCACTTATGTCTGACGAATCTGTATATCCATTCAGAAAAGACCTCATGTTGAGTAGGTTACTAATCTAGATTTAAAAATAAATAAATGAAATTACAGAGTTGCTCTCCCTACCAATTTTAGGACACTACCGGTAGCCAACAAGATGAAGCAACAACCTACAGCCCTTACATCCATTGTAGCCGCTAAACTTTAAAAAAGAGGAATTTCATAAATGACTCTGCTAACTTCAAACTGTGAGGCCATCTTAACATATTAACTGTGTCACAGGTACCCTACTACAAGTGTAAAACTGAGAAAAGTGAATCATGGGTAAATTATTCATATTTATGTAAAAAAAACCCTGAGTGATGTAGCATTCCCAACAATGTAGGAGTAGCTGTGTAATAAGTGTAGCAATATCCTGTATGTCTCTTTCAAGGCACAAGTCTATTAATCACTTCCATTACATGAATGTATTTGGGTAATTGCTTTCTCTGTACTATTCACTTCCATGATTGATTTTTTTTTTAATGACAATGTTTGCAATAAATAAAGATGGAACTTTATACACAATCCTGAACACCTCACATACCTAAGATGCCAAAATTTTAAGATCATCAAGTTGCATGGAGAAAATAAATGACTGAACAGAAACATCATACAGAATCACAGGATCTTGGGTCACAATTATGTGAGTAAACTAATAAATATTTGAACTTGCAAATAATTACATCAAGTTTTGTGGCTGACTGAGTTCAAGTGTGATCACAAATCCATTTTTGTAAAATGAGCTATATAATTCCACTCCATGTTTACGTGCGCATTCTCTGTTCTCACATTTGTCCTACACCATGAGCAATTGTCTTTCCTCACAGCACTAAGAATAATAAGCTCACTAACAGTTGCTCCAAAGACAAAATTGACTAATATAAAAAAGGAAAATACTAGAAATTTCAAGGGCCAATTTATCACTTTACAAACTCCACAATTTGTCATAAACAGTAAAAAAAGTGAGAGAAATAGAAGGCTTTAAAAAGAATGTACAATAATTCAACAAAATCTTTTAAGAGAATGTCTGGGACACAGAATGGAAAATAATGATTTGTGATGTTAATAAAGAGAATAAAAGATTGGTGGCATTTTTCTCAAAATAAATTCTCAAATATATAACAAACAGCACCGAATAAAATATTTTGAAGCAAACCAAATAACTTACAGACAAGGAAAGACATATCTTTTTAATTTATTACTCCTAAATGAAGCTCATTTTTGAAGTTTTTCGATCAATTTAACAATCAACCAATTCATTGATGTGTTGCACACCATTTATATATTTCTTAGTGATGTTTCAGATTATTTTAAAAAAGATGCAGAATATTTCAATATATAAAGATAATTCAATGTATATGTTTGACAAAGATTGGTGCACAAAACATTCTTATTGACTTCAACAGAACTTGGACAATATGGTTCTAATAACATTACGCATCTGAAGACATGTAAATTAATTTCAAATATCTCACTTCTGACATAATAAATACTTGGGATGAACCAGCCACACTGTTTGTTTATGGGATGTTCTTATTGACGGGGGAAATTTGAGCACCTTTCGTATCATAAAGGTCCTCTGGAAAAAATAAAGATGACTTTGCAAATACATAGGAAATGTTTCATACATGGCTCTAGTGAAATGATGCTACAAGGTCAACATATTACATGTTAACTGATAAGAACCTGACAGAGAGAAAGTAATGATTAATCACTCAGTACAGGAGCTAGAACACATTGGAAGACTTGTAACTGATGGCACCATTGATGTGTAACACTTGATCATTGCATCATTAGCCCAGTTTGATCTTTCTACGACTTTGTAAAATAGCAGTTTAAATGTAGATTAGAAATACTGTTCTTGCAGTGACTGGCATGCATTATTTACTTTATGTATTATGCAGTGCCAAGAAGAAACAGTGAAGCTCAAAGTGTCTAGAATATGTGAACATAAAATATGCTACAGAAAAAGTTATACGACATGCAAAAATAAATACTTTATACATGTTGTACTTGTTTGCAAATCACATCATACACACATTAAGGAAACACATATACTTTAAATATTAAAAGTTTCAGTGGAATGGTTCCACTTGCCTAATGGTTAAAACTGACGTGCACATTAATATAAATGGAAAACTGTTTACAAGTAACTTTATTGTTCAGACTGTGGCTATTTTTATGAAAAATAAAATGGAGAATGGAATTAAGTGGATAATAACACCAATTTCACCTGAAACTCTCGAGATTTATGGAAATTTATCCATATGCTTCATGAAAATGTAAATTTGTATTAAAATCAAAGCCATTCAAAGCCTTATGATCTGTGCCCTGCACCTCAAATCTCACACTGTGAGCTCACCAGCATTTTCCATGCAGTTTTGCTTCTCTTATGCATCCTTCTATCCTGATTTCTGGTATTGCAGCTGATAAGGTAGCCAAACACCAGAATTAATACTACACACATTGCCACTATGGGATAATAGCAGCTTCATTCAGCTAAGCCTTGTCTCTGAGTAGGGTTTTCTTTCACAAAATTACCTCTTATCAGAGATTCAATCTACAGCTTATTATATTGATGGCAGTAGTAGGACTTCTGGTTCAGACAAGCATGAAGCTACGTTTATATAAAATTAATTAATGTCTAATTAATACTGCAGTATTTCATAAAAAAATGCAGCCTAAATGGATTTATGTTATGTCAATGTCATTGAATATCTCACCCTTCCAGGCTATTACAATGCAGTAATGTTGGAATAACTGTGTTAGCAGTTCTTGTTCATCCAAAAATTCTATGCGCTCTATACGTTGTCGTTCTGAAGCAGGAAGAGCTGAATATATCTGCACCATGTCCCAAGCTCGAGCCCCATCCCAAGACGTGTTCAAGAACCTGCAGCACAGAGAAAGAATTGTGACGGTGGTGATAGCTGTGATATTAGCAACAAGAATAATAATGATAAAATAAGTTGTGAGAGGTATGCACGTTAAGTTGTTGGAAATAGCTTTAATTCTGCGAGTCATTCAATGTTTTTGAATTACATTTCTTTTATAAGGACAATGAGGAAAAATGGTGATACTGCACCACAAGGTGTTGCAAAGCTGACAGCTTTTTAAGGAAATGAAGAAATGAGATGATAAAACTGTTTCAATTGATAACACACTTGGTGCTTCCTCACATATCTTTATATGTAATAAAACCTCACAGTCTCACCTTCTCATTTTAGTTAAACTTCAGATAATTGCTTGCTTTCTCTACCACTCCAAGAACAAAATTTAGGAGTAAAGAAGACCATTCACCAAAATGGAAAAGCATTGAGCTGTCGACAGGCAAACACACAAAGAAAGAATTTTAGAATAAATCCTTTCTCGAACTACAGTACAAATACACATTTGCTTGTGCCCCTTCATAATGCCACCTTAACACACAATACCAGGACTGCAGTTTGGCAGGAGGACCAGTTCTGTCAGGTGGGAAGAGTAGAGAGTGTGAGTGGGGTGACGGTGAGGGTGGGGGGGGGGGGGGGGGGGGGAGGAGGGAGGGAGGGAGGGAGGCACGAAGAGGCGTTGGGGCTTGGTAGCGAGCAGCTCAGAGGGAGGCAGCCAGTTTGCTAGCTAGGACTGTGAAAGGGAAGGTGGCACGTGCACAAGCTATACAAGTGACACACAGGTATCAGAACAAAAGTCATGCAAGATCATACTGGTCACAGCTGGTGAAGTGTGTGAGTAACAAAGGCGAGATAGGGAAAACATAGGAAGAGATGCAGATGGACAATACAGGAGACAAACAGTAGATGTAAATATGAGACGGAACCAAAGGAAGGGTGGCACGAGGTTTAGGGTGGAAGGGAGTCGCTAGACGAGTCACTCAATCATGGAACTGAATAGTACAGAGAAAGCCATTCCTGAAATAAACACATTCATACCACAGGAGATATTAGCAAGCATGTGTCTTTTTACACAGGTATTGCTATCATTGTTGGAAATGACCTACATCACTTCTCCTTTTTGGTGGCTGTTGTCCTTTACTCTTAAAGTATCTACACTCCACCACAACTTTCTTACTATATTTGTACTACCTAATGGTTCCCTTCCATCCTAAACATGGTGCCATCCATCCTTTGTTACTGTTTCATAATCTACATCTAATTTGTCTCTCTTGTATTATCCGTCCACATTGTTTCCCTCATTTTCTCCCTTGCCTTTGTTATGGACACACTACACTGGCTCCAAACAATGTGTCAGATGTTAACTTTTTGCTGATGCCCATGCATCACATCCCTAGCCCATGCAGCTGCCAGCCCTCTCTCTCACATTTCTAGCCAGCAAACCATTTGCCTCATTCCAAGCCGCTAGCTACCCAACCCTCTTCATCCAGCTTCTCTCTCCTTCTACCCACACCACCTGATACAACCTCATCCCACCCTAGTCCACCTGCCAAACTGCAATCCTGGCTGTGTGTATCCAACCAGCACTATTTAGAGGTGTGTGTGTGTGTGTGTGTGTGTGTGTGTGTGTGTACTCTAGCTCAAGAATGGATTTATTCAAAAATCTAGTAATTTTCTTTCTTTACTGTGCATGCCTGTTAACAGCTCAATGCCTCTGTTATTCAGTGACTGGTCTTTTTTACTCCGAAAGTTTCTGCCAGAACTTTCCTACTATAAAGAAAAAAATTCTTATTTTCAAACTCCAAAACAGCTTTAAGTTATTAACTGTTTCTATAAGAAGATCTATCATTTCAATAGGCTCCACCACAGTGGTTATGTATTGTAGTGACTGTGTGACTGAGGGTCTCCGACAACTTTCAGACATATTTGCATACAAACATTACAGACATGATCTAACCCCAGAAGTCTCGCACTTCCTCAAGGCCTTTCATCCCAAAACCTGACAACTGAATCCATCTCCCTCCCCACGCCAGCCCCCCCCCCCCCCTGCCCCTCCCTCACACTACTACCTTTTACATACTTCACAGACCCAACCCCACAGATCTTCCCACTGGCTGTCCCACTGAGGCTGGGTACAACACTCCCACTGAACAAGTCTCTGTCTTTGTTAACCAAACCCTCCAAACCATTGCCCTTAACCTCCCATCCTACACCAAAAACACTGCCCACTCCCTTCACCACCTTCACAGTTAGTGTTCCATTTTACCACCAGAATCCTGGTGGTCACTGTGGATGCAATGACCTTACACACCAAAATCCCACACTGCCTTTCTCAACATCCTCCTAATACCAAACCCACTAACTCTTGTCTAATCATCCAAACCAACCACATCCTGACACACAACTAATCCACTTTCAAAGGCCAAATCTATAAACAAACCCGTGATACTGTCATGGGTAATCATATGGCACCATCCTATGCAAAATTATTTATGGGCCATTTGGAGGAACCCTTCCTATCCAGTACACACCTAAAACCTTTCGTCTGGTTCAGATTCACTGACGATAATTTCATTATCTGGACTCATGGCAGAGGAAACCTTTGCTCCTTCCTCTATAACCTTAATGCCTACTCCCAAAATCTGCTTCACCTGGTCCTTTTCAACTCAATAAGTCACTGTCCAAGAAGTTGATCTGCACCTCTCAGATGGTTCCATAAATGAGTCAATTCATATCAAGTGCACCAACCACCAACAATACCTCCACTTTGACAGTTGTCACCCATTCCATGCCACCCAGGGATATCACATATACAGTGGAAGCCAGGAGTTGTTGAAATATGCTGATATATCTTACTAAAGCATTTACTGACAGAAAATACCCTACCCAGCTCATCCACAAACTGATCTTGTGTGCCATCGCCTCCTCTGACACCAGCAAACTCTAATGATTTTCAGACAACAAGAGACAGTCTGGTATCGGGTTGCAAAGCACACGTCTCTCAATTCAGTTAACTTGCACATTGTGTGTAGCCGATCCTCTTCTCTGATTACTCAGCTACGTGAATCTCCCAAAAGCTGCTTCTCCGAAGACTATAGCTAGTTAAAGGAATTTACTAAAATACTTCTCTATCCTTGAAATAATTTTGGTACTTGTAAAATACTTTTCAGTTCAATCACTATATATTTTCAACTTTCACAGACAATAACTTCTGCAAGCTAATTTATTCCTTAAACATTAGACTCATTTACATATATTCAAATAGCATACATGTGTCTTTCTTCGTTCATAGCCAAGACTTGAAGTAATTCAAGAGTCTCTAGTCTTAAATGAGTCCAATACATGAATGGACATAGAAATCTATATTCAATTGTTCATTAGTCTTTTTGCAATCAACAGAGACACTAAAAAGCACAGAATACTACATAAAGTTTCCTTGTTCTTCTCAACCCGTACAAGGAGACTCTGTGGACCGTACAGGTACTTGTCTGCCACTCTTCGGCCGCCGGGTTCATCTTTTTCTCGTAAGGTTTCATCTTTCTGAAGTTAGACGAAGGAACTCGTACTTGCTACAGGTGATTTTTGCAAAATAATAATAATAATAATAATAATAATAATCTTTCATTCAACACCCAATATAGTAAGGAAAGTGTACCAGATCCATACCCATCATACAAGATACCAATCGACATGATGCCCGTATTTATAGGAATGTGGCAATTTGTTTATTAATAGATATTTGTTTAATCTCTTTGTGGACAATTCCTAGATATTGCACAGAAACTTAAAGACATACTAACATACTGATGTTGTTATAATGAACGAAATGTTGTAAAGTGTGTTCTCAGTAAAAAATGACCTGAATCACTCACACAGATGTACATATAGGGAGTTCATAATTTCAGTTTGAAAGTGCTGCCTGTTATAACCAACAGAGTTTTCTGTCTTTCTGAATCCATGTTTCTAACTGGCATTAGTTTTTGAAATGGCAGATAATATAATAGAGGTTAGCAGTCAATACAATAATAATTAACAGTTTTGTTTTCATGGTTCTGACTACAACTGACAGTGGCAGCTCCTGAATGAGGCAAAATTTGCTTCAGGAACTTCACATGGGTATGAGGGTGTCCCCATTCCTGCCCCACTTTGCCTCCCTGATAACAATACAGTTAATGTGAGCTCATACTTCTTGTTTCCATCTAAGTAGTGTTGCAGAGCTCACTTTGACATTGTTAACAGGACTTTTAAAGAGGTTGGATGTGCAGCATATAAGGGATACTACAGATGATTTATTCCTTTTCAGAGTTCTATATTTTTCAAAGTATTATATGTACAAATATGACTGATCTATGATCCATGACTAATCTGTAAACTCACAGTGTTTCCATTACGCCCACCAGCTGGCATTACAAGTTCAGTGCATTGACAAAATAGCAATAAAGAAAGAGAAGCTTCTGTGTGCTGGAAAATGTGCAAACTTCCATTTATCTGGAAACATTAACCGCCACAATGTGAGAGAGTGGGGCACTGAAAATCCTTGTGAAATTGTGAAATTATGGTTCATGAATGAGATTCACTGAAGGTTAATGTCACTACCTGAATGGTGAACTTCCATATCGTCTTTTTCGAAGTGGCCGTGCTGCTGATGTGGCAAATTCCCTTGCCCCAGCCGCCCCCCCCCCCCCTCCCCAAAGTTGTCTGACCTATTGTCTTGAGACTATTTCCTCTGAGCCAAGAACACTGGAAAAGCTCAGAGAACACATCAATGCTGCTGTGATGACAAGATGTTGCTACAGAACGAACTTGACCACCACTTGACACACATCATATGACCAGAGGGACACTCGTAGAACGTCTGTAGGGTGCAAAATGCAAACTTGGTGAGTTTACTGTTCTATTCATGCATCAATCCTATTTGTAAATGGAATACTTTGGGTAACATAGTGCTTTCAAAATAAATGAAACATCTGTAGGAGGCCTAGATTGTAACCGCTGTGTATAATCTACAGCCAGAGATCACTAAGGTCTCTCTTTTGTCTGGTATTATGAACAATGTAACATCTGTGGTTTCATACTTTTCGTGTTCATGAGTGAATTTTGTGAATAAGATATGAAACTGTCTTGCATGGCTGCCTTCTCAGATATTCCCATTTTATTTTTATATTCCTCTGCAAGTCATTTCTATCCTACACTTCTCACTGTGTTATAGAATTGAAATTTGCTAAGCGGCAGGCAGAGTTCACACAATACTTCAACTGTTTCTAATTAAAGAGTACCATCTTTTAAGATTTATTTCACTCATGGCTTGAACGTGCAGGTTCTCCTGCTGCTGTACTGATTGCATTAATCAGTTATATACTTAGTAAGTCTTTTTCCACTGCAGGTTACAATGGCTAACAGAGTGAGATATAGGACATTGTCCTTCAAGTGTACCAAAACAAAGAAAAAGGTAAACAGTTACAGACAGAAGAAGTAATTACATCCAAATTTGAAATCTGACTATTTTTTCTCCAGATATGAACTAATAATACATTCAAATCTCTGGTTAGACCTTCTCATTCGCCTAGAGTTGCTGTCTAAGTTTCACTGGTAGAAAATGGCATTTCCAATATATCAAAAACTGACATATGTGACAGAACTAATCATCCAGAGACTGGCAATTCAGAAAAAATAAAATTAATCAGGCCTCTTATGAGACATCAACTAACTGTAGCACTATCCATTTGGGTAAGACTGTTTTCATGTTTCAGTGAAGTAGAAGACTATACCAGTAGTAGTGTAGCTATTGACAGGGTCTTCCAAACCAGCCAGGCATCTGTGGAGGAACCAGAGAATGTGTCATCTTTCCTTCATCTGGTCCTGATATATCCTTTCCTTCTTTTGTCAAGTGGGCAGAGCCTGCAGCCC
Organism: Schistocerca americana; assembly: GCF_021461395.2. Lineage (NCBI taxonomy): Eukaryota > Metazoa > Arthropoda > Insecta > Orthoptera > Acrididae > Schistocerca > Schistocerca americana. The sequence continues at coordinate 448,858,414 of NC_060119.1, read as the reverse complement.
TATGAAGGCAGTCTGTTTAGGGGATGGCAACCTGAAACATTGTTTGTTGCTCCATGATGGGGGTTGAATTATTGCGCCAGCTCCACAGCATTTGTGACACATATTTTTCGGCTCAAGATCTCAGTCAAAATCCCCAGAAAAAATAACAGAACTGTATCATCATCCAGAAGAAAATGATTACAGAAAAGAACAAAGTTTATAACAATGTGGGATTTGCAGGGTTTGGGCACAAAGAAAAGAGGAGTATTCCAGGCACTAGATAGATGTGTGTGTTCTCTGTGAAACAAAGGACAAGAGGAAGGGAAATGAAAATATAACGGGCTTAATTCATTTTTACAGAGGCACTAAAAAGGAGGAAAGGGCCAAGACAGGGATTTTAATATCCATGCCTAAGAAGCATAGAAAAGATATCAAACGCTGGGAGGAAATTGATGAGAGGATCATGACTAGTGAAAGTACACTACTGGCCATTAAAATTGCTACACCACGAAGATGACGTGCTACAGGCGCGAAATTTAACCGACAGGAAGAAGATACTGTGATATGCAAATGATGAGCTTTTCAGAGCATTCACACAACGTTGGCACCAGTGGCGACACCTAAAACGTGCTGACATGAGGAAAGTTTCCAACCGATTTCTCATACACAAACAGCAGTTGACCAGCGTTGCCTGGTGAAAGGTGATTGTGATGCCTTGTGTAAGAAGGAGAAATGTGTACCATCACGTTTCCGACTTTGATAAAGGTCGGATTGTAGCCTATCGAGATTGCGGTTTATCATATCACGACATTGCTGCTCGCGTTGGTCGAGATCCAATGACTGTTAGCAGAATATGGAATCGGTGCGTTCAGGAGGGTAATACGGAACGCCGTGCTGGATCCCAACGGCCACGTGTCACTAGCAGTCAAGATGACAGGCATCTTATCCGCATGGCTGTAACGGATCATGCAGATCCCTGAGTCAACAGATGGGGACATTTGCAAGACAACAACCACCTGCACGAACAGTTCAACGACGTTTGCAGCAGCATGGACTATCAGCTCGGAGACCATGGCTGCGGTTACCCTTGACGCTGCATCACAGATGGAGCGCCTGCAATGGTGTACTCAACGACGAACCTGCGTGCACGAATGGCAAAACGTCATTTTTTCAGATGAATCCAGGTTCTGTTTACAGCATCATGATGGTCGCATCCATGTCTGGCGACATCGCGGTGAACGCACATTGGAAGCATGTATTCACCATCGCCATAGTGGCGTATCACCTGGTGTGATGGTATGGGGTGCTATTGGTTACACGTCTCGGTCACCTCTTGTTTGCATTGACGGCACTTTGAACAGTGGACGTTACATTTAAGATGTGTTACGACCCGTGGCTCTATCCTTCATTTGATCCCTGAGAAACCCTACATTTCAGCAGGATAACGCACGACCGCATGTTGCAGGTCCTGTATGGGCCTTTCTGGATACAGAAAATGTTCGACTGCTGCCCTGACCAGCACATTATCCAGATCTATCACCAACTGAAAACGTCTGGTCAATGGTGGCCGAGCAATGGGCTCGTCACAATACGCCAGTCACTACTCTTGATGAACCGTGGCATCGTGTTGAAGCTGCATGGGCAGCTGTACCTGTACACGTCATCCAAGCTCTGTTTGACTCAATGCCCAGGTGTATCAAGGCCGTTATTACGGCCGGAGGTGGTTGTTCTGGGTACTGATTTCTCAGGATCTATGCACCCAAATTGCGTGAAAATGTAATCACATGTCAGTTCTAGTATAATATGTTTGTCCAATGACTACCCGTTTATCATATGCGTTTCTTCTTGGTGTAGCAATTTTAATGGCCAGTAGTGTATTTTAAGGTGCAAATTATGGTCATAAAAGGGGTAAAAGGTTCTTAAAATACACACGAAAAGGTACAAAAAAAAAGGTGCTGATGAAATTACTTTATTTGGGTTTAAACCAGCTACATTAACTTTGTTTCTTTTACAGGGTTCTATTATATTGGATTACATACATCATTTCAACGTTTTTGACACTAAGTCACTGGTGTTTTGAGCTCAATAGCTACTTATATACAGAGAAACTCTGCTCAACATCTACAGAAACCAGTGGAGCATACCTTCTCAGCACCTGTAAAAGAAGTTCAGTCAAGTTTGCAAAAAGTCTCCACATCTGGATTGTTCTCCAAATTTAATTTCAATTAGTCTTTAGCAACTCCATCAATGATGTCCCTAACACTCATCAACTTCTTCTACTGCTCCTCCTCCTCCTCCATACCTTCTTCCAAACTCTGAATCACATCATGCAAATACTTGTAGCCACACTCTGGAAAAAGTTCTAGCTCTATGTCTTAGTTGTTGACTAGTTGTTGGGTCTGCTTGATGGTTGCTGTGTCCACTGAGTACAGAGCAGATATGAAGTTTTTGATTTTATCAAACTTTCACACAAGAAAACTTTCCATCTTATCCAAGTATCCTACCTTCTGACGGAAGGAAACTGTCGCAGGTGGAGCAAGTCATTTCTTGATATTTTGATGACCGGGTGCCTTTACCAGAATCTTATTCAGAACAACAGTGAAGTCATTTACCCAGCACTAGTTCTTCCTGATACTTTGCAGACATGACATACACCATGTTCAATCCGTGTTATTTGGTAGAGGTTGGGGAACATGCCTTTCAATTGTTGGAAAGCTGAAAGCATGAAGCCGAAGTTTCGTATGTGAGTCACTAAATTATTGCTTTATGGTACAGGCATTTGTCTTCTTGAGTTGGTACATTTTACAAAGCATAGGTTTTACTCATTCACCAGATAATAGTAAAACCAACAAATTCAAAATATACCTTTGCAGCTCATTAGTAGTTTCCTCTAAAATGAATCCCACTTCACGTTTGCCGACCACCTCTTATTTCCTCAAAAACTTTCTCATAAATTAGCTGTATGCAACTTTCTCTCAGAGTGCTCTCATCCGGTATCTACCTTTTTTGCGTACGCCTCAAGAAATGATTTGAATGCAGGATTGTTTACCCTGTGGATTGGAATTCCTGGCTGGATTAATGCCATGACAAGATCCACACTAAACTCATTAAATGACTGCTGCTTTTCAGATCCTGAAGTGAAGGCATGTATCAGAGAAGTTTGCTTAGGTTTCAACTTGTGAGGTTCAATATTTAAATGTTTGTTGTTCTGGATGTGCTGGTTTATTCTGTTTCTTTAATAGCTGTCATGAACTGTAATATTTACTTTGCAGAATGATGCCATGTTTCGATGAACTTAGCCTTGAATTCTTTTGAAAGTGCTCTTTACTACTACTTCTTAACCTTCAGCATGATTCTGCAGTGAAAAATATGTTCTAGTAAAAACACACACCCAACAAGGCAGTACACAGTCGACAGATAGGAACCGTTAAGTTCATGCCAGCACTAATTGAATTTAGATATCAACTGTTGCAGCATCATTGTTCAAATTTTATTCGATTTCACAGCTGCAAGTTGGCCATCATTACTGAGGTTGACTATTGTTGCTGAGATTGGCCACTGCTGCTGGAAGTATGAATAATTACTGGTGCTTTCCATAAATTATATTTTAATATTTACTGACCACTGTTGATTTCTGATTACATAAAATTTTAAAATCCTGTTCAAGAAGTGAAAAAATCTACCTACTCTATTAAAAATGCAGAAAAAAACGAGGAGAAAGATGCTTAAGCATGGAACAGAAGGGGAAAAGGTGCAAAATGTAGATATCTCACAAAAAGTTACAACAAACAAGCTTATTTTGCTTCATTTCGTGACCCCAAATACGTATGTTAAATTTGGAAAGCCTCTGCACATTAAAATTCTTTCTTTAGTTATGACGGTGGAAAAATCAAAATACGGCTGCAAAATAATCATTGTCAGAGCCTATGCACCTACAAATGATGCTCACAGTAAAGTCAAAGATGAGTTTTACAAAAAATTAACAAGAGTGCTAAAGAGCATAAGCAATTGCAAAGAAAAAAAACTATGGGAGATTTTAATGAAAAAGTGGGTGGTGGCTTCTGACAGTGGAGTAATGGAAATAACACAGTAAATGGCAACAGAGAAATCTTACACGATATTAGTGAACATTATCCTAAAGATTTTAAACGGTTTCTTTCCTTACAATCAGATCCACAAGTGAAGATGATAGAGTCCTCCCAGAAAGATCAATGACAGACTATATTATTCAAAATAAAAATTCCAACAAAATAACAAATATGGTCTTGTGAGATCCAGAAATGGTTGTAACACATAGACAAATTAAAGAGGCAAATGTTCCCACGAGGACATTGGATACTATGAAATACAGCTTAAGACAGTTTAAAACAAGAGTCTGCACAATTTCTTTTTAAATTATGGTTAGTAAACAAACTGAAGCATCTAGAAGAAGGAATGGAGGAGCGTATGTACCAAGGACTTGAAAAGAACACATATGAAGCAGCATTCAAAGCACTGAGGCAACAATAAGGAGGAGGAAAGTGGCCCCCACAAGGGTGGACGAGTTGAACAATAGGTAAATCTAAAAAAGATGATGTATTATAACTGGCTGAGAACAATGGACAAACGGGATAGAGACTTGGATGTCCGAACGGACAGAGAAGTAAACAAGGAAATCTTTAAAAGGAAAAATTAAATCTTTGAGGATAAATGCGAGGAAGTTGACTGATGCTCAGGAGACCCAAAAGTACAAGCAATGTGGAAAATGGTTACAGGGTTGAGGAAAGAGGTAAAAGAAGGAGCAAACCAGCTGATTATCAGTCTGATAGAATGTCAGAAGCATTTTAAAAGTCTGCTTACAGAAGAAAGGAGAACATGGAAAAAATTGTAGGAGATGAGTGAAAACCAGAATGGTTAAGAAAGAGAAAAAATAGCCATGGAGAAGATACAGAATGTGGCTACACAAATGAAGATGGGGAAATCCCCAGGGCCTGGAAGTGTACCAACAGAGTTTTTAAGCTATGGCCCAAGTATTCTTTCTGTATGAACATCTAAGCAAGTCATTCAATAAATGTATATGGTATGGGTAGGGACTTTCAGCAGAGTGGAACTTAGCATTTGTAAGCCCCATATATAAAAAGGGATGCAAAAAAAGAGTGTAGCAATTGTCATGGCATACATCTATAAGTTCAATTAACAGGCTGTACAAGAAGATATTAAAATCAAGAATGGAGGATATTATAGCTGGAGTGGAATAACAAAGTTGTTTTCAAAGAGGCTGGTAATGTAAAGATGACATCTTTATTCTAACACAGATCTTGGTGAAGAGATTGGAGAGGAATCTAAGCAATCACGTGTTCTTCATAGATCTTGAGAAAACATATCACACAGTGCAACTTAGATATTATTCAAGGTGCTGTGGTCTGGAGAATTGCCAAAAATAAATGTAAGAAATATATCTAGAAGTTGGCAGACTGCATCACTAAAGCGGCGAAGGAAATTTGCAGTGAGGCCTTAAGAATAACTAAATGACTGAAACACACATGATGTCTGTCTCCCACATTCTTTAAGATGTATGTGCAAAAGCCATTGGATTCCTGGTGCAGACAGTGCACGGGCATGAGGTTTGAGGTGGGGAACCAGTGTATGTACACACTTTTCTACGCTGACGATCAAGCCATTGCAACAAATGATGAAAAGGGCATATCTTACATGCTTAGGAAGCCATCAGAAGAATATAAAAAATGGGGGCTTGGAAATTAATTTTGGGAAGGGAGAACACCTATGTTGCAGAGAGGAGGAAATTAACTTGGACACCGGTGGACATCAAATGAAAGTGTTTCAAGACGTTAGGTAATATTTTATCACATGACAAAGATGTGCCAGAGATACCCAACAAAGAATCAGGGATGGAACAGCAGTTATCCATAAACTAAATCCTGTATCTTGGTCTGCAAAAATGATTTTAAAAGTTAAAATGTGATTATAAAAATCCACTAACGAACGAATAATGAGTTACAGGAGTAAGTATTGGTAACTCGCAGAAAGAAGTAAAAACAGAATGAGAGCTTTAGAAATGGAGAAGTGCATGTAGAATTTCCCAACTTCACCATTCAAGAAATGAGGAAATAAGAGAAAGAGAATTTATTAGCTTTCTGAATAAAATCTTTGGTGAGCTAGAGTGCAACCACACTCATGTGCCCCCCCCCCCCCACAACACACACACACACACACACACACACACACACACACACACACACACCTACCTCTACATCTACAGTATGTCCGATGGACCAACAATGCCAACAGTGTTTCAGCAGGTGGACTAGGATTTGGGTTGCATCAGAGGGAATGGAGGTGGTTAGAGGGAGAGAGGTGGTAGGTAGGAAGAGGGGTAACTGCTCAGAGAGAGGCAGCAGGTTTGCTGGCTAGGAATCATGGAGGGAGGAGTGCCAAGTTTAAGGGCTAGACATGCGATACACATATACCACTATGCGATGAAGAAGACATGAAGGCATGGATTGGGATGGGGTGACAAGACAGAGAAAGGGAAAACTGTTGTATGAGGGGGCAGGGACAGTGAGTTAGCGGAGATTAAGGGCAAGAGGGTTGTGGGAGCGAAAGGGGTGTTGCAAGGATACTCACATCTAGGCAGTTCAGAAAAACTGGTGCTCGAGGGAGGATCCACATGGTATGGGTTGTGAAGCAGCCACTGAACTCTAGCACGTTGTGCTCTGCTGCATGTTGGGACACTGAGTGGTCAAATTTGTTCTTGGCCATTGTTTGGCAGTGGCCATTCATTCTGGTGGACAGCTAGTTAACTGTCATGCCAACAAAGACGCTGTGCAGTGGTTGCAGCACAGTTGGTACATCACATGACTGCTTTCATTGGTGGGCCAGCCTCTGATGGGACAGGATAAACTTGTGGCAGGACTGAAGTAAGAAATTTGGGTGGGTGAATTGGGCAGGCATTGCACCTGAGTCTTCCAGAGGGATGGTTACCCCAATGGAAATGGGCTTGGGAGTGGGAGCAGTGTACGGATGCAACAGGATGACGTGTGTGGGGTGGGTGACAGACTATCATTTTAGGATTGGTGGGAAGGGGTAGAATTTCCCTTATTTCTGGGAACGATAACAGAAAAACAAAGCCCTGGTGAAGGATATGGATAAGTTGGTCCAGTTCTGGATGATACTGGGCTTCAAGAGGAGTGCTCATTTGAAGCTGACTATTGGGGTTGGTGGGAGGTTAGTGGGTTTTTTTTTTTTTTTTTAACGTCCCGTCGACAACGAGGTCATTAGAGACGGAACGCAAGCTCGGGTTAGGGAAGGATGGAGAAGGAAATCGGCCGTGCCCTTTCAAAGGAACCATCCCGGCATTTGCCTGAAACGATTTAGGGAAATCATGGAAAACCTAAATCAGGATGGCTGGAGACGGGATTGAACCGTCGTCCTCCCGAATGCGAGTCCAGTGTGCTAACAACTGCGCCACCTCGCTCGGTTGGTGGGAGGTTTAGG